>NC_138302.1:80843771-80931271 GCF_965601325.2 Salmo salar | reverse complement strand
GTACTGGTAACAAAATGGATTTGTAGCTTAATAGTGAACATACACACTCTCCACACAACAGCTCCTGATAATCCACCTCTACACACTTAGAGTAATGATATAGTGGTAGAATGTAGAAATAATGCAGTTATTTGTGACAAGCTGCATTTCTGTCTTTGCAGGATCATTTGTGTACACTTGCTCTCCATGCAGAATTGATCTCCATGTTAACAACATACAGTCAGTGTGCTGTGTTGTTTTCCATGAACTCAGTCCTCCTACCCACTGTAGCTACAATATTGGTTAGTCTACAGTACAGTTAATGTGGTTGAGTTATGGATAAGACATAAGAATAACTGTCTCTACACTTATCTTCTTAGTCTAAACCCACAGTGTGTACCTGTTTGAAATCCAGCTGTGACATCAGGTGGGAATAAAACTTTCAAGTAGAATGTGTCAGCCATAGTTTCCACATATTTTATTACTGGATGTGCAGCACCGTACATGGTGTTCCATTTTTAGAGCCCTGTTAGTCGAATCTGTGGATAGGACACAATGGGGGAGTTGAGAAGAAAGAGCCCAGTCATCAGGAGATAGAAGATATTAGATCCCCTCATAGGCCAGGGGTTTCTATCAATGTGACACAGAGCACAAAGGAGCAGGACCCAGAGCACTTCTCAGGGTATTTCATTGTGTCATTCTCCCTCGCTATGTTCTCACTGTGCTCCTGCTAATGTCGTAACGGAATTGAATTGCCGTGTGTGTGTGGGCGCGTGCGTGCATGCGTACGTGTGTCTTTGGGATGTGTAAGATTTCTAAGCTCTTCTCCAGTATAACTATTGATGGGCAAGCAGCTTGGTAACTGTTGGGTCTATTGAGGGTGACCATGTTTGGCTGGTGTATCCACATCCCATAGGAACCATACATTTCTAATTCTGCTGTACGTTCTGTTACCCTATAAAACACTCCAGCCTCCTGACAGACAAACAGGTCTGTGCTGTACAGACCCTGATCAGAGAACCCACAGCCATTCTAAAGGCCACATCTCATTGCAATATATTTTACACAGTAAATATGGTATCAACCTGCCAGGAGCAGGAAGATTCTGAACATAAAACCTGGACCAAGTCCTAGATTTATACTCACCCTGTAGAGGATGTGAGAGACACTTATTAACAAGCTCACGATGCTGACGTGTTTTACGGCCTTGTTTTATATGGTTAACAGCATATAAACATGACATAGCTCCACATTCAACACATGAAAGTATTTGTTGTAAATTGCATTAATCATCGTTAAATATTTCTCTTCAGACCTGGCAGGATTTGAATGAGTAGGCTTTCAGGACAAGGCCACATACACACTTGAAACCGTGTCATATGTCAGTGCCTAGTCGTTGTTCTGCTCTGGAGCAGTTGACACCTACTGTTTTATAGTAGTTTACAGATAACCTGAAACACTTTACAGCCTTATGTCTTACACTACATTATCCTCAACCTTGGCACCTGTGCCTGTTCCATGAGAGTGTTTTCCTTCCCCTTATTTGCCATATCATCAGTCCTGCTTGTTTTCTTCATCTTTACTGAGTGTCAAGTAATATCAGGGGCATTAGTAGATACCAGATAATCCAATTTCAAGCTCCATTCCGGTAAGTGTTCTATTTTCTTAGAGCGAAAACTACTCGTAAAATGTTGACTGCCTCTGGAGCCTATGGTCACAGATTGTGGTGTTGCTTGAATTTATTCAAATCAAATCTAATTTTATTAGTCACATGCGCTGAATACAACAGTGAAATGCTTACTTACGAGCCCCTAACCAACAATGCAGTTTCAAAAAATACAGATAAGAATAAGATGTAAAAGTAACAAGAAATTAAAGAGCTGCAGTGAAATAACAATAGTGAGACTATATACAGATACAGAGTCAATGTGCGAGGGCACCGGTTATTTGAGGTAGTACGTACACGTAGGTAGAGTTATTAAAGTGACAATGCATAGACGACAACAGAGAGTGGCAGTGGTGTGGAGAGGGGAGGTGGGGGGGGGGGGGGGGGGGGGCAATGCGAATAGTCTGGGTAGCCATTTGACTAGATGCCCAGGAGTCTCTTGGACCTAGACTTGGTGCTCCTGTACCGCTTGCCGTGTGGTAGCAGGGAGAACAGTCTATGACTAGGGTGGCTGGAGTCTTTGACAATTTTTAGGGCCTTCCTCTGACACTGCCTGGTATAGAGATCCTGGATGGCAGGAAGCTTGGCCCCAGTGATGTACTGGGCCATTCGCCTTACCCTCTGAAGTGTCTTGCGGTCGGAGGCTGAGCATTTGCCATACCAGGCAGTGATGCAACCAGTCAGGATGCTCTCGATGGTGCAGCTGTAGAACCTTTTGAGGATCTGAAGACCCATGCCAACTCTTTTCAGTCTCCTGAGGGGGAATAGGTTTTGTTGTGCCGTCTTCACGACTGTCTTCAGCCATCAGCCATCACAACTTTGCTCTCGGAGGAAAAGGTTGTTTAATCAAACTTCAGGTCTACATTTGCCTGACGACTCAACCTGAATTTTTCTGCTGCTCTATCGATCGCTAAATACTTCAGTCTGAATATGCAATCATTGATGTCTTTTGTGGTGACAAGGGGCGTTGTACAAAACATAGTCATCAGAGATTGGATCGTCTCTAACCAATCAGAGTATCAAAGCCAATGACACATTTTCTGGCCAATCAGACTGTCCGAATTTGTTCGCATTCTAGAAGGGTTGGAGAGGGAGTAAAATCCAGACTCATTGTGGAGAGGAGCAAACATTTGTGGGCGTGGCATGGCATTTGGTCAGAGCAATGCATCTGGGTAGCCAGGCAAAGTCTACGTTGGCCCAGTGCAACAATGGTTTAACCATTTCAATCCTGCTTAAAGAAAGATAATGACCTGCTGATTCAATATTGACAATTTAATTAAAACTGACTTGGAACTAATAACTTAGCAGTAATGTACTGTACATCCTAGCTGTAGAACAGGACTGTAGAGAAACACAGTATATTTAATCCAATTGTGAATGTGAAACGATTCCTATACTCAAAATTGGGAATCAGATTGAATTTTCATTTTTTACAACGCCAAGAGGGAAACCATCCCCTTATGAGGCAGTTGAGCTGCCAGGGAAATTACAGATTCACTCAGGTATGCCTGTGTGAGAAGCCTGTTGATTAACGTTTTCAAGGTGAGAGGTGCTGCTTTAAAAGCATTCCTGTGAAGAGACACTGAAACTGATTTAAATGTGCTTCCAGTGACATCTGTTTTTTAGGGCCTGGTATCAAACTACATATCACAAGTGTTTTATTAAAATGGGTAGACATGAACAATCAGAATAATGTTTTCACTCTAAATTTTGCAGCCGGTTTATTTGAAAGTCTGTGCGGAGAAGCGAGAAAATGAATTACGTTTCTCTGCCCCATCACTGGCCTGGCTTGGTAGTTACACCCTGATGTGCAGTACCAGTCAAAAGGTTGGACACAGTTTGAACACATTCAAAGGTTTTTCTTTACTTTTACTATTTTCTACATTGTAGAATAATAGTGAAGACATCAAACTATGAAATAACATGTTGTGGAATCATTTAGTGACCAAAAAAGTGTTATATTTTAGATTCTTCGAAGTGCCCTGTGCCTTGGTGACAGCTTTGCACACTCTTGGCATTCTCTCAACCAGCTTAACCTGGAATGCTTTTCCAACTGTCTTGAAGGAGTTCCCACATATGCTGAGCAGTTGTTGGCTAATTTTCCAACTCATCCCAAACCAGGTCGGCTGATTGTATAAGGCCAGGTCATCTGATACAGCATTCCATCACTCTCCTTCTTGGTCAAATAGCCCTTGTGTAAAACAAATGATAGTCCCACTAAACGCCAACCAGATGGGATGGCATATCGCTGCGGAACACAGTGGTAGCCTTAAGTGTGCCTTGAATTCTAAATACAGTGTCACCAGGAAAGCACCCCCACACTATCACACCTCCTCCATGCTTCACGGTGGGAACCACACATGCGGAGATCATCCGTTCACCTACTCTGCGTCTGACAAGGACATGGCGGTTGGAACCAAAAATCTCAAATTTGAACTCAGACCAAAGGACAGATTTCCACCGGTCTAATGTCCATTGATCGTGTTTCTTGGACCAAGCAAGTCTCTTCTTCTTATTGGAGTGCTTTAGTAGTGATTTCTCTGCAGCAATTCAACCATGAATGCCTGATTCATGCAGTATCCTTTGAACAGTTGATGTTGAGATGCGTCTGTTACTTGAACTCTGTGAAGCACTATTTGGGTTGCAGTTTTTGAGGCTGGTAACTCTAATTAACTTATTCTCTGCAGCAGAGGTAACTCTGGGTCTTCCTTTCCTGTGGTGGACCTCATGATAGCCAGTTTCATCATAGCGCTTGATGGTTTTTGTGACTGTACTTGAAGAAACTTTAAAAGTTCTTGAAATATTCACAAAATGACTGAACTTTATGTCTTAAGATGGACTGTCATACCTCTTTGCTTATTTGAGCTGTTCTTTTCATAATATGGACTTGGTCTTTTACAAAATAGGGCTATCTTTTGTGTACCACCCCTACCTTGTCACAACACAACTGATTGGCTCAAACACGTTAAGAAGGAAAGAAATTACACAAATACATTTTTAACAAGGCACACATGTTAATTGAAATGCATTCCAGGTGACTACCTCATGAAGCTAGTTGAGAGAATGCCAAGAGTGTGCAAAGTTGTCATCAAGGCAAAGGTTGGCTACTTTGAAGAATCTAAAATATAGCACTTTTTTGGTCACTAAATTATTCCATATGTGTTATTTCATAGTTTTGATGTCTTCACTTTTATTCTACAATGTAGAAAATAGTCAAATTAAGAAAATCCCTTGAATGAATACTGTATGTTACAAGATTGTTACAATTGTTTGTCCAATCATAAAAAATATTGTCATGCAGCAGAGTCAGCAGCACAGAACCCAAACTGATTTCATTACCCACAGAGAGGATATGACAGGCCCAGGAAATGCCAGCTTAGGGGTCCAGTGGGTGCCCCCTTCCGCTTCCACTCACCCTGCACTCTCAATGGATTCTGTGGGCTCTACGTTTCTGTATCACTGGAGCTGAAATATCAGAGGAGTGATACAGCCATTCCGTCTCGACACCTTTGACTTAGTTACAGGTCACCACTGCATTTCATATAGGGAAAGCAAGAGAGGAAACTGCTTGGATGAGGTTGTTTGTTTTTTGTTCCAGTGTTGGTATTGTTGTGGTCTGAAATGAAATCAAATGTATGCATGCTTCTTTTGAAGCTGATCAAATTACCAGATTGTGTCCACTGCTATACTGATAATGTACAATATTGTCACGATCGTCAAAAGGAGTAGACCAAGGTGCAGCGTGGTAAGTGTTCATCGTTGAATTTATTTGAAATCAGAACACTAACAAACAAAATAATAAACAATGATAATGACCGTAATGTCTTGGAGGCTTAACAAGCAGTACAAAAATAAGATCCCACAACTACAGGTGGGGAAAGGCTGCCTAAGTATGATTCCTAATCAGAGACAACGATAGACAGCTGCCTCTGATTAGGAACCATACTCAGCTCAACACAAAGAAATAGACTCCATAGAATGCCCACCCCACACCCTGACCTAACCACATAGAGAAACAAACCGTCTCTCTCAGGTCAGGGCGTGACAAATATATTTAGATTGCAATGCTGGCACATGTATTCTGTGCTTGTCCATATTGTAAATCACTTTGTTTCAGTGCATCTGGTATATTACAAATTTGAATAAAATGAGAAAGAATTGAGTATAGAATTATTAATGCTGGAATGCAAGAAATACTTTTACCTTACACATACAGTACCATACATCTCATACCTATGGTAACTTTCCACGCTCTATGGCGCAGACTAATCAAATCCTCCTCCTCCTCATAATCCATACCCACTCCACACACCTCCAGCCCCAGTGGTGCACCAGCAGCCCAGTGCTCCTCAAACACCTCAACAGGCAGATCAAATTCTGTTTACCTAGAGATCATTCGATTTCAAATGTTCACTGTACAGTACAGTGGGTGACTACTGCAGTGTAGTCTATATGCCTCATACTCATTTGAAGAAAAGTTTTGAAGGCCTCAAGCAAGTGGCAGCTCAACGATCATAAATGTTTGGATACAACACATTGATTACAAAAACAAAACGTTTTCACAGGGATAATATGGGTGCATAAATGTTGGATATGAACCCTCATACTACCAACTGGAGCCATTTTGACCCTAGAGGCATATACTACCCAAAGGTGGTTATTAAATAATTCCAGTATTTCATGACTTTGTCAATCAATTTGTTCTTAACAAATCTAAATCATTGTTTAGTGTTTTTATATCAATATGGACAAAAACCTATTAAAGTCCTTTGGGGTAATTTTGACCCCAGGCTAAAACACCTAATTCCACCTATAGCAATTTGATAAATAGATTAAAATAAAGGTCCTGCATCTTTGGAGACATAATAACAAGTTATCCATACCACCAGATGGACAGATCATCTGCAGAGACAATACACCCGATGTACTTGCATAAGATTGTACTTTCTAATCCACGTATTGTATGACTGAACAAAACCAAAATTACCTTATTTTTGTGCATATAAAAATCTGACAATGATATAAATACTTGGTAGAACTGCTATACACAACTTATATACACTCGGAATCTACACAGAGAGATGTATTGGTATGTATTCGCCCAAAAAAATTGTTATTCCAGGACACATTTTTTAAAACTATTTATTTAAAACCAGGTTTCTCTGGAGACATAATATTAAGTTATACATATCGTCAGAGGATGAAGAGGTACCTCTATCAGTGATTTTGACCAGCTAGACAGATCAACTGCAGATATGGAGCACTGTTACGCTCGTCTGAAGAATGAGACCAAGGTGCAGTGTGGTAGGCGAACATTTCTTCTTTATTAAAATGAACACCGTCAAAACACAAGAACGAATGTAAAGTTCTGCAGGCAATACAGATACCTAACAAAAACAAGATCCCACAAAATCCCAGTGGGAAAAGGCTGCCTAAATATGATCCCCAATCAGAGACAACGAAAGACAGCTGCCTCTGATTGGAAACCATATCAGGCCAACATAGAAATATATAATCTAGAATGCCCACCCAAATCACACCCTGACCTAACCAAATAGAGAAATAAAAAGGCTCTCTATGGTCAGGGCATGACAAGCACCTTATGTACTCACCTATGGTTATAACTAGGTATGGCCATGTTCAAAAATCTAAATGACCTCACATATATGCTTAGTTGCAGTCAAAACAACTCAGTGGTGTGAAGTCAGTGGTGTGAATAGTTGGTAGTAATACAGAAACCAGCAACCCTAAACCAGCTAATGTGCACATAGTGCTGTATTGGTGTGTATTCTTAGAAGAAAAAAAATACATAAAAGATACGGGAAATATAAAATGTATGCCATTTAATTTTATCCATAGTGACGTACAGTCATGCGTGCATGCATTTTATGTACGGGTGGTTATATAAATACCAGAATTACCTTAATATCCTCCAATATTCTATATGTGCAACTTATAATATTTGGGTTACTATAACATTTGGTTTAAAGTGACTTTGAGGATTTGGTTAATCTTTTTAAGCATCTACCACTCCCGTTGTTTCAATAGCAGCGATGCTAATTCTAGCTGTGGGGTAAGTAAATAAAGAAAACTAAGCCATACTCTTTGTAATTTTCTCTCAGGATCAACGGATGAATATATTTTTGCCTTTAGAATAAAGTATATAAAAAATAAGTACCGCCTCTTTAATTTTTTAAAGGGAGCCAAGTGACAAAGTCCAGAGATATGAGACCAGGGACGATGAGGAACCGGTAGTGGCTGCAGGAGTCCAGAAGGAGCTTGCCGTGGAGTGTTGTTTTGAGCACACACGGTGCATGCGGTGACGAATGCAGAGACGTCAGGGACCATTGTGGGCCACCAGAAACATTGTCGAAGGAAGGCAAGTGTACGACGGGACCCTGGATGACAGGTCAGCCTGGAGGAATGAGCCCTTTCCAGGACCTGGGACCAGACTGGGTTAGGGACAAACAACCGGTTAGCCGGGCACTCTTCAGGTCCAGGTTGGGAGCGTTACGCCTCGCGAACCAGGTTCTCAATACCCCAATCCACAGTGGCAGCAAGGCATGAGGTAGGGAGAATGGTTTCGGAAGTCGAGGGTGTAGCAGAGGAACTGTATAGGCGGGAGAGAGCATCAGGCTTCACATTTTTAGACCCAGGATGGTAGGAAATGGTCAATTTGAAAAACAGAAGGGACCACCGGGCCTGCCTTGAGTTCAGGCACTTGGCTGAACAGAGATATTCCAAGTTTTTATGGTCAGTCCAGACCAAGAATGGCTGTTCTGCTCCTTCCAGCCAGTGCCTCCACTCCTCCAACGCCATCTTCACCACCAGGAGTTCTCGGTTGCCAACATCATAGTTCCTCTCAGCAGGATTGAGATGATGGGACAGGAAGGCACAGGGATGAAGCTTCTGGTCCTAGGCAGATTGCTGGGACAGGATGGCCCCCACTCCAACATCCGAAGCATCAACTTCCAACACAAATTGACGCGAGGGGTCCGGATGGATGAAGATGGGTGCTGTTGTGAACCGATGCTTTGGGTCCACAATGGCTTTGTCGACAGCAGGAGACTATTTGAACGGTACTTTGGGAGAGGTGAGTGCCGAGAGGGGGGCCGCCAGGGTGCTGTAATCCCGAATTAAACGGCGGTAGAAGTTTGCAAACCCAAGAAACCATTGCAACTGCACCCTAGATGTTGGTTGAGGCCGATTCACCCCTGCTTTCATCACCGGATCCATCTGAACATTGCCCTCAGCAATGAAATATCCCAGAAAGGTGAAAGAGTGGTGGAACTCACACTTCTTGGCTTTCACGAACAATTGGTTCTCCAGGAGGCGCTGAAGGACCTGTCTGACATGGAGTACATGTTCTTGGGCAGATCGGGAAAAAAACAGGATGTCGTCCAGGTAGACGAACACAAACCGGTTTAGCATGTCCCGGAACACATCATTGACCAAAGTCTGGAAGACCGCAGGGGCGTTGGTGAGTCCAAATGACAAGACCTGGTACTCATAATGTCCACTGGCTGTGTTGAAGGCTGTCTTCCACTCATCCCCCTCGTGTTTCCGAACCAGGTGGTAGGCATTCTGAAGGTACAACTTGGAAAACACGGTAGTCCCATGGAGAGGTTCAAACGCTGAGCAGAGGAGAGGTTGGGGGTAACGATTTTTGACATTGATATCATTAAGTCCCCAGTAGTCAATGCACGGGCGCAGGGTCTTGTCCTTCTTCTCCACAAAGAAAAACCCTGCGCCGGCAGGAGATGCACAAGGACGGACGGACCCAGTGGCCAGAGACTCCTCTATGTACTCCTCCATAGCTTTTGTCTCTGGTCCGGACAGAGAATACAACCGACACCGAGGTGATGTAGTGCCTGGGAGAAGGTCAATGGCACAATCATAAGGACGGTGCGGGGGAAGGGAAGTAGCACGTGCCTTACTGAACACGTCCAGGAGGTCATGGTATTCAGTAGGAATAGCAGAGACATCCACAGTGTTGCTAACATCTTGAGGAGGACAACTTGGGGAAGGCTGTGCTGCTTGAAGGCAGTGGGAATGGCAAAAGGACTCCAACCCAGCATGAAGCTTGTGGTCCAGTCAATCACAGGATTGTGTTTTTGGAGCCAGGAAAATCCCAAAACAACCGGAACATGGGGAGATGCAATGAGGAGGAACTGTATGGTCTCACTGTGGTTACCAGAAACCCGTAATTGAACGGGCACAGTACTCTGGGTGACTTCCCCTATAGAGTGGCCATCCAGTGCCCTAGCATCCATGGGCACAGAGAGAGGCTGAGTGGGAATACCAAGCTCCGAATCTATCATGGCATCCATAAAACATTCATCAGCCCCAGAGTCAATGAGCACTCGGAGAGACTTAGATTGGTCTCCCCACAGCACAAGAGCAAAAAGGAGTGTGCGGGTGATGGGAATTAGGGAACTCACAGTCTGACTCACCATAGTACTGGTACTAGAGACAAGGGTTTCCTAATAGGGCAGGTAGCTATAAAATGTCCTGCCCCTCCACAGTACAGACAACAGTTATTATTCATCCTCCGTGAGCGCTCCCAAACTGATAGCCTAGTTCTTCCCAACAGCATAGGCTCAGGAGTATCCAACTCACCCGTCGTAGATTCACGATAGGTCTCGGGTGACTTTGACTCCTCTCGGAAGAGCTAGTCTTCGGAACTTCCATATTCCATAAGAGGTGAACACGTCATATCGGGTGCACGAGTGTGCCCCAGACCTCTCACTCTTGCGTTCCCTTAGGCGTCAATCCATTCTAATGGTGAGGGCGATGAGGGAGTCGAGGTCCACCGGCAGTTCCCGAGCAGCTAGCTCATCCTTTACCTCCTTAGATAATCCGTGCAGAAAAGCATTGAAAAGAGACTCCGGATTCCAGGCACTCTCGGCAGCCAATGTGCGAAAGTCCACCGCGTGGTACGGGAGTTGATGTAAGTCAAGCAGTTTGCTGGCCGCCTTTCTCTCGGATACCGGAGACTCAAAAACTTCTCACCTCTGCCATGAATTCCTCCAAATGACCGCAAATAACAGATTGTTGTTCCCAAACTGCTGTAGCCCAGGAGAGCGCCATTCCTGACATTAGCGTAATTATACACACCATCTTCGTTCGGTTTGAAGAAAACAAAGATGGCTGTAGATCAAAAATAAGCGAGCACTGAGAAAGAAAATCCGGTAGGTACCATGATTCCCCGAATATCGCTCTGGGGGAGGTAAGCGGGGTTCACGGTGAGTCGGGATAGGCTGTACAAACTCACCACAGATAAGGGAAAAAATTACTGGGCGATTGGGGTTTTTCAGAGGTGGCAGACAGTCTGAGCAAACTCCCTGATTTGCTCCATAATAGCCTTCAACCCATGGTCATGGCGCGCCGTCAAGGAACTGAGCCCTTCCAAAAGGCCCTGTACCAACTCCTGATGTCTCCCAATGGTGGCTCCCTGCAGGGAGACAGCTTGGCGGAGCTGGTCCAAGTCTGCTGGGTCTGTCATGGCCAGTTCGTACTATCAAGGCACAATGCGAGACCCAGATGCAGATGGTTGGAGTCTTACAATGTTTATTAATCTAAAGGAGTAGACAAGAGAATGGTCGTGGACAGGGAAAAGGTAAAAACCAGATCAGAGTCTAGGAGGTACAGAGTGGCAAACACGCTCGTGGTCAAGGCAGGCAGAATGGTCAGGCAGGCGGGTACAAAGTCCAGAAACAGGCAAGGGTCAAAACCGGGAGGACTAGAAAACAGAGAATGCAAAAAGAAGGCGAACGGGAAAACCACTGGTTGACTTGGAAGCATACAAGACGAACTGGCACAAAGAGACAGGAAACACCGGGATAAATACACAGGGGAAAATAAGCGACACCTGGAGGGGGTGGAGACAATCACAAGGACAGGTGAAACATATCAGGGCGTGACAAATAAAGGTTAAATAATATATATATAAAAAATGTAAGTACTAAAAACCTGATTTACAATCATTATCTCCTCTGTCTCTCCCCCCCATTCTATCCTCATTACCCTAATCATCTACCCAGTACTATTTTATTTTTTATTTTACCTTTAATTTAACTAGGCAAGTCAGTTAAGATCAAATTCTTATTTACAATGACTGCCTACACTGGCCAAACCCGGGCGATGCTGGGCCAATTGTGCGCCGCCATATGGGACTCCCAATGACGGCCGGTTGTGAACCAGGGTGTATGTAGTGACCCCTCAAGTACTGATATGCAGTGCATAGGACCGCTGTGCCACCTGGGAGCCACTTACTGTATGTGGATTGCAATGTGAAAAAAAATCAGCACATTATTTAAAGGGACAAATTCTTCTTTTTGTTTTAGAGAATATGCAAATTAACTGTAATTCTGTAAGTCTGTTTTGGTATTTTTTATTCTATTTCAAATAACATTATTTACATGTCTAATGATGCTTTGATAAGAATTATGTTTTTTTGCTGTGATAGTTTTTTTTTTGCTATTGTTTCCAATAGTTTCTTGTGGTCAACATTACCCCAGTTGGTAATTCATGTATGTAAAATATACTGCTAAAAAAAATAAAGGGAACACTTAAACAACACAATGTAACTCCAAGTCAATCACACTTCTGTGAAATCAAACTGTCTACTTAGGAAGCAACACTGATTGACAATAAATTTCACATGCTGTTGTGCAAATGGAATAGACAACAGGTGGAAATTATAGGCAATTAGCAAGACACCCCCAATATGCTTCCTGGCTGATGTTTTGGTCACTTTTGAGTGCTGGCGGTGCTTTCACTCTAGTGGTAGCATGAGACAGAGTCTACAACCCACACAAGTGGCTCAGGTAGTGCAGCTCATCCAGGATGGCACATCAATGCGAGCTGTGGCAGGAAGGTTTGCTGTGTCTGTCAGCGTAGTGTCCAGAGCATGGAGGCGCTACCAGGAGACAGGCCAGTACATCAGGAGACGTGGAGGAGGCCGTAGGAGGGCAACAACCCAGCAGCAGGACCGCTACCTCCGCCTTTGTGCAAGGAGGAGCACTGCCAGAGCCCTGCAAAATGACCTCCAGCAGGCCACAAATGTGCATGTGTCTGCTCAAACGGTCAGAAACAGACTCCATGAGGGTAGTATGAGGGCCCGATGTCCACAGGTGGGGGTGTGCTTACAGCCCAACACCGTGCAGGACGTTTGGCATTCGTCAGAGAACACCAAGATTGGCAAATTCGCCACTGGCGCCCTGTGCTCTTCACAGATGAAAGCAGATTCAAACTGAGCACATGTGACAGACGTGACAGTCTGGAGACGCCGTGGAGAATGTTCTGCTGCCTGCAACATCCTCCAGCATGACCGGTTTGGCGGTGGGTCAGTCATGGTGTGGGGTGGCATTTCTTTGGGGGGCCGCACAGCCCTCCATGTGCTCGCCAGAGGTAGCCTGACTGCCATTAGGTACCGAGATGAGATCCTCAGACTCCTTGTGAGACCATATGCTGGTGCGGTTGGCCCTGGGTTCCTCCTAATGCAAGACAATGCTAGACCTCATGTGGCTGGAGTGTGTCAGCAGTTCCTGCAAGAGGAAGGCATTGATGCTATGGACTGGCCCGCCCGTTCCCCAGACCTGAATCCAATTGAGCACATCTGGGACATCATGTCTCGCTCCATCCACCAACGCCACGTTGCACCACAGACTGTCCAGGAGTTGGCGGATGCTTTAGTCCAGGTCTGGGAGGAGATCCCTCAGGAGACCATCCGCCACCTCATCAGGAGCATGCCCAGGCGTTGTAGGGAGGTCATACAGGCACGTGGAGGCCACACACACTACTGAGCCTCATTTTGACTTGTTTTAAGGACATTACATCAAAGTTGGATCAGCCTGTACTGTGGTTTTCCACTTTAATTTTGAGTGTGACTCCAAATCCAGACCTCCATGGGTTGATAAATTGGATTTCCATTGATTATTTTTGTGTGATTTTGTTGTCAGCACATTCAACTATGTAAAGAAAAAAGTATTTAATAAGATTTTTTCATTCATTCAGATCTAGGATGTGTTATTTTAGTGTTCCCTTTATTGTTTTGAGCAGTGTATGTTTGTAGTATGAGGGTTAAGTTATACTCTTGAAACACATTTCTGTTTACGAAATCAATCAAAGTTTGTGTTGTACTGGTTGTACTTTAGTTGTTTTGAAACACCTGCAACCTGAGCTACCATCTCTTTATGGGTTAGACAGCAATCTTCAAACAGTGCATGATGAATAGAACAGGGTGTGATCCCTCTCTCTGTTGTGTGGGCTCAGTTTCATCAGACCCAGACCCAATCTATGAGCTGCTGGCTGCTGGACCCTGGCTTTGACCAGGCAGAAAGTGCCAGGAGTTTTGTATATCCGCAGTGCCAGCTGTTTCATTTGCAGCTAGATTGATATTCTGCCACCAGCCTCTGCAAGTGTGTTGGAGCACCTCTTAGCATATGGCGGGAGACCAGAAATAGTTTTGACCTAGTTGGAGCTCTGCAGTTCACCATCAACTTCTATCTCACTCCAGATGCAGAGTTCTTGATGCAAGAGACAGTGGAGCTAAGCATTATTACAAACTTTACACTGTAAATCTTACTGTCATCTCCAATAAGTGCGTATTTTTCATGTGTTGTAGAAGTCTCTTCAAGTTAGTTGAGTCACAGTATAAAGTGTTATATTTCTCACTTTTGTAACACACTTTAATGAATGATCACATTATCACATTCGAAAGAGTTTAATTTAGAGCACAACATTTTTAATAGGTACAACACAACAGAAGCAAATCTACAGGTGATACAAATGTTCAACCGTTGACTCGCTAAAAACGTATAATGAGATGGACACAGGAGGGATTTCACCTTTTAAACCAATCAGGACTAAAGGTCAGGGTCTGGTTCAGTAGTACAGCACTAGAGAATGCCAGAGCAACTGTTGATCAAAATGTGGGCGTGATTTTACACGTAAACCCTAGTCATTGAGAGGTCTTATTTCAGTCTATACGAAGTGAAACTAGTTCTCTCATGTATTACATTCATTCAATTTCAACACCATACTCTTTAATTGTTCATTATGTTTTTATGTGGCTCAAGGAATCTCAGCTGCAGTTGTGTATTGATTGAAAGGCCAAGGTTTCTGAGAGCTTTGACAAGCAGATATAGGTGGAAGTAATCTATTTTTGCCCCGTTGCGAGCCTTGTCTATATAGCCTACATAAAGGTCACTCAATCAATGGTCGGTATTAAAACAGGCCACACAAGGTGATGCCTTGTAAGATCGATGTGTTAACAATCTTAAACTTGACCTCAAGTCTTTACCTTCTACATTTTCTTTCTGGATATCTAGCAGTTCTTATTTGGGCAGTTCTCTTTTATTCAATTCTAAATAAAATCAGCTGTAAATAAATCAGCTTTCTAGCTTATTTGTATACTGTACAAATAGCTAGAAGGGCTGGTTTTAGTATGATACTGTACTTCCGGCTGCTTATTCAGCACCATGGACAGCATGCTCAGTGCCTTTACTCCTATGACTCAGTGTTCAAGATTAGCCATCCATATGTGCAAAGCATTCTTGCTTAGTAATTTTCTATAAATTAAAGACACAATACAGATTGTATCCTCACATATTAATATCAATGGGCATCATTTATTTCATTATCTTAATTTGGTCAGATGCAAAACAGCAATATGATTTAACTCAACATCTTTATGAAATAACTCTACATTTGATAGAATAGAGAATATACTCCATATGCTAGATGGGAAACATGATGAACATGAATGATAAAGGACATGATTGGTATGTCTATCTCCCTCTCCTTTGAGAATCACAGTCACCCTCATATTACTGAAGTCCCATCTACCGATTACAAAGCTTGTGAGGACGTCAAAGACTCAAGCATTTTCAGAATGTTCTATCTAGACTTCAATTTCCAATTGTGCTTTCTCCAAAATAAACTTCAATGTAGTGATGAACCCAGCTATATTCATTTATGACCGCACTCTAGCCAATACTACCAGGAACAGTAGATTCTCTAACAAATACAATACTGTATAGGCTGTCTGATGTAAATGCAGAATATCGCTCTAATGGCGAAAGAGGACATAAGATTGGTGTAATCCTTTCGTGTAATGGTTAGAAGAGTAATAAGGATCTGTGTTTGTTTTTCCCCTCTACTTCGTAGGCTAGGAATTGGCTGGCACTATCTAAGCCACTGGCAATTATCTGACGCTCCAGAAGGGTTTACGCCATGAAGACTAATTAGTTTCATTAACCTGCATCAAAGATAAAAAAACAATTTCTTTAATGTAATTGAAATGCTGGTTCCTCATCGCTCTGCTCTCTCTTTCTGCTCTCCTGTCTCCCTTCGCTCTCTCGCTCTCTCTCTCTCTCTCTCTCTTTATTTCTCTCTCTCTTTCTTTCTCTTCCTCTCTCTCTACCATTGTGTCTTTCCCTTTATTCCACCCCTCCCTCATTCTTCCCTCTCTGTTTCTCACCCCCTTTGTCTTTGATAATGAATTCCCATACAGAGATGCAGAGCAACACTTCAGTGGTTCGCTACACTCCTGGTACAACCTGTAATGTGTGAGCGGTTATTTTCAGGGTGTCATATCCAGTTAGGCTTTTAAATGTCTTCAAAAGCAAATGGTGATCTCTCTCCCTCACTATTACCATGCACTAAGTGTACAAAACATTAGGAACACCTGCTCTTTCCATGACAGACTGACCAGGTGAATCCAGGTGAAAGTTAGGATCCCTTAGTGATGTCACTTGTTAAATTGAGACATGGATTGTGTATGAGTGCCATTCAGAGGTGGAATGGGTATTGATTTATTTTTGGGATAAGAGAGGAAAAGTAAACAAGGTTTTGTCTTAAAACTTCGTCATCTACCTCATCACCGTCCTACACTAGAACATGCTTCATCCTGACGAGACAGCATGCATTCCACAGTAAATAACCATCTAGCATCCTGCCAGTTCTCCAATAGCATGTGTGTCCAGGATAATGTGTGTCCAGGATCCTAGATACACACGGACACATAATGAACGTGTTATTGATGGAGCCATAAATGTAAAACACACAGGCGAGACAAGGTCATCAGTCAAAGCAAACAACCTATCTCACCTAATCAGACAGGCTGACCTTTCAGGAACATCTTTGGTTGTTTGCATTATCTTCCATCTACATCAATCCATACATCCATCCTCACAAAGTTTCTTCTCCTCCTTTTCTCAATCCCTTATGACAAACAACCCACTCCTCCTCTGTTGTTTCTATGCCACCATTCAAACCACCAGGACTATTTCAATCTCCTCTTTTCTTATTCTAGCCAGGTTGTTGGTTTACTTTCCTTCCTCATCTCCTCTGTCCCTTCCCTATCCCCCCCACCCAGTCTGTCCTCATTACCATAATCATCTAGCCAGTACTATTTAATTTTTTTACCTTTATTTAACCAGGCAAGTCAGTTAAGAACAAATTCTTATTTACAATGACAGCCTACCCCGGCCAAACCCTCACCTAACCCGGAAGACGCTGGGCCAATTGCGCGCCACCCTATGGGACTCCCGATCACGGCCGGTTGTGATACAGCCCAGGATCGAACCAGGGTCTGTAGTGACGCCTCTAACACTGAGATGCAGTGCCTTAGACCGCTGCGCTACTCGAGAGCCCTATGTATCCTAACAGCTGTGGTCTCTTCTCCCCTCTCCCCCCCCCCCCCCCCCCCCCCCCCCGTCTTCTCCTTATCATATTCTACAATCCAGTTTCACAGGGTCTGAACAGTCCGCTTTTCTGTCAAGATTACAGACTGCTGAACCAAATGATCCCACTCATCCTTCCATCCTTCCTTGATCCTCCTCTCCCCTATCCCTCTATGTCCCTTCATCTAATTTGGCCTGTGTGGTTCCATAATGTTCCTCTATGTTGTACATAAGCATTTGGTCTCCGTACACGGGGAATGATTGGATGAGAGATGACATTCATGGGCTTGTTTGGTCTTGCGTGCAAAGTGACACAAACAAGAATGGAGGAAAGGCACAGCAGGGATTGTTCAGGCCTGCCCCCCTATGAAGACGTATTGGTGTTTCGACAAGAGAGCCTGTGCCCACCGCTAATGACCTTTTAAAACTGTGAGTGAATGAATCGTACTGAAACCCCACAGTCGATCCTTTGGCTATTCATGGGCTGCTTCGTTCTCAAAGGAATTCAGCTGAATTTATCAGACATTCAACCATCTTGACCTCTATAACAAATAAAAAAAATGACAGCAGAGAAGGCTACAGTTCAACTGAAGTCTCCTGGGATATTGAAGACCCATTCTGAGGTTTCGACATTTCACTCAGTTGCCGAAATTATTGATAAAGCTAAAGAAATAAAATCACTCTTGTCGTGGAGAATTAGTACATTTGTTGTATACTGGGCAGATATTAACTTGTTTTTAAGAGTGGCTGCATTCTCCTTTCATGTTGTGTCTTTAAAACCTTAAAATACATTGCATGAATGATTTAACATGACCAACTGATAGATAACTATAGGAATTAGTTAAGAGATTTGTATTAGGTAAACAGTGTTTGGGGTTACTTCTGTGGCCATTATAATAACTCTATCCCTCTATGAATTTTGAAAATTAAATTGAAAGGTGAAAAAGAATGGTCTAAATGACTGATTATAATATTGATGTTTTAAAAGGAAAAGCATGCATTTTAAATACAGTACCAGTCAAAAGTTTGGACACACCGATTCATTCGGTGGGTTTTTCTTTATTTGTACTATTTTCTACATTGTAGAATAATAGTGAAGACATCAAAACTATGAAATAACACGTATGGAATCATGTAACCAAAAAATATTTAAAAAACAAAAATATATTTTAGATTTTAGATTTTTCAAAGTAGCCACCCTTTGCCTTGATGACAGCTTTGCACACTGTTGGCTTTCTCTCATTCAGCTTCATGTCACGACTTCCGCCGAGGTCGGCTCCCCTCCTTGCTCGGGCGGCGTTCGGCGGTCGACGTCACTGGGCTTTTAGCCATCGCCGCTCCTTTTTTTCATTGTTCCATATGTTTTGTCTTGTTCCCCGCACACCTGGTTTACATTCCCTAATCACACTGCATATATATATATTCCTCTGTCCCCCCCATGTCTTTGTGTGGAATTGTTTTGTTACGTGTTTTGTATTTGACGCTCCTAGCTGGTTTTTCCCCCAGGTACTATGTTTCAACCCGGAGTATGTTTAATTGTTAAACATATTTGCTTATTTGTGACTTTGTCGCATTTGCACTTTTGCCTTTGGCTGGAGATTTGTTGGACACTGTTGTGTCCATCTGTTGTCTGCTTCTGCCGAATAAAATGTGTGCCTGATCACAACTCTGTACTCTCCTGCACCTGACTTCAACACCAGCAGCGCATATGCTGACACTTCACCTGGAATGCTTTTCCAACAGTCTTGAAGGAGTTCCCACATATGCTGAGCACTTGTTGGCTGCTTTTCCTTCACTCTGCGGTCCAACTCATCCCAAACCATCTCAATTGGGTTGAGGTCGGGTGATTGTGGAGGCCAGGTCATCTGATGCAGCACTCCATCACTCCCCTTCTTGGTCAAATAGCCCTTACATAGCCTGGAGGTGTGTTGGGTCGTTGTCCTGTTGAAAAACAAATTATAGTCCCAATAAGCGCAAACCAGATGGGATATGGCTGCAGAATGCTGTGGTAGCCATGCTGGTTAAGTGTGCCTTGAATTCTAAATAAGTCACAGACAGTGTCATCAGCAAAGCACCCCCACACCTTCACACCTCCTCCTCCATGCATCACGGTGAGAACCACACATGCAGAGATCATCCATTCACCTACTCTGCATCTCACAAAGACGTAGTGGTTGGAACCAAAAATCTCAAATTTCGACTCATCAGACCAAAGGACAGATTTCCACCCATCTAATGTCCATTGCTCATGTTTCTTGGCCCAAGCAAGTCTCTTCCTCTTATTTGTGTCCTTTAGTGGTTTCTTTGCAGCAATTCGACCATGAAGGCCTAATTCACGTAGTGTCCTCTGAACATTTGATGTTGCGATGTGTCTGTTACTTGAACTCTGTGAATGTAACGACTTCTACCGAAGTCGGTTCCTCTCCCTGTTCGGGCGGCGTTCGGCAGTCGGCGTTACCCGGCAGTCGGCGTCACCGGTCTTCTAGCCATCGTCGATCCACTTTTCATTTTCCATTTGTTTTGTCTTGTTTTCCTACACACCTGGTTCTCATTTCCCTCATTAAGTGTTGTGTCTTTAACCCTCTGTTCCCCCCATGTCTTTGTGTGGAATTGTTTGTTGTAAGTGCTTGTGCACATGTTTACTGGTGCATGTCGGGTTTTGTACCCATGTTGGTTATTTCTTTATGCCGTTGGTTTTGAAATTAAACTGCTCCGGCTATTACCTAGTTCTGCTCTCCTGCGTCTGACTTCACTGCCACCAGTTATGCACCCCTTTACAGTGAAGCATTTATTTGGAATGGAATTTGAGGTGCAGTTAAGTCTAATGAACTTAACTCTGGGTCTTCTTTTCCTGTTGCGGTCCTCATGAGAGCCAGTTTCATCGTAGTGCTTGATGGTTTTTGCAACTGTACTTGAAGAAACTTTCAAAGTTCTCGAATTTTTCCAAATTGAGTGATCTTCATGTCTTAAAAGTAATGATGGACTGTCATTTCTCTTTGGTTATTTGAGCTGTTCTTGCCATAATATGGACTTGTTTTTTTACCAAATAGGGCTATCTTCTGTATACCACCCCTACCTTGTTACAGCACAACTGATTGGCTCAAACGCATTAAGAAGGAAAGAAGCTCCACAAATGTACATTTAACAAGGCACACCTGTTAATTTAAATGCATTCCAGGTGACTACCTCATGAAGCTGGTTGAGAGAATGCCAAGAGTGTGCAAAGCTGTCATCAAGGCAAAAGGTGGCTACTTTGAAGAATCTCAAATATAAAATATATTTGGATATGTTTAAAACTTTTTTGGTTACTACATGATTCCATATGTGTTGTTTCATAGTTTTGATGTAAATAAAGAAAAACTTTTGACTGGTACTGTATGTAAAACCAAAATGTCTGTCATTTCCAGTTTTAAACTACAGGATCTCTATGGTGATTGCAATTAGCCCAAAAAACTGTTCTCTCTGCCCAGTTCATGAGACATTATATTATATGATTGATTATGTGGCACTGCCACATGATGCTGGTTGGTAATTGGATGTTAATAGGATGCCATAGGATGCCATACAGCCACTGCTTATGTCCTCTCTGAAGCCTCACTCCACCCAATTCCATTTCAATCACTGCCTATTGATCGGGACAAGATACAACCCAGTTTAGTACAGGAGCCACTGAGTGGGAGGAGCCACGCTTCCCTGGTTGACAACCCTGGTCAGAGTCGTACACTGACATCTCTATGCTCCTCATCATCCTTTGTTCTCCGATTCTTCCTCTGTGATCTGTGAGCAGTTTGCAGAGTTTGCAATCTTACCGACTCAATTGGCTTTCTGTCTATGCAAACATCTCTCAATCTCAGTTCGCTTACCGTCAGATCAAACCAAACTTTTGTTGACATTCCTAGATCATTAGATGCTTGTAATCAATGCTATTGCTTGATGTTTTCTTAAGATCTTTTGAATTAACTCTACCACCTATATCCTGACCCCTCTGGAAGGGTCATTTGGTCTGACATACTCGTAACTTATCAGCTTCATCTGGCTTGGGCCATCTGGAAGAACATACACTACATATACAAAAGTATGGGGACACCCCTTCAAATTAGTGGATTCGGCTATTTCAGCCACATCCATTGCTGACAGGTGTATAAAATCGAGCAGACAGCCATGAAATCTCCATAGACAAACGTTGGCACTAGAATGGCCTTACTGAAGAGCTCAGTGACTTTCAACGTGGCACCATCATAGGATGCCACCTTTCCAACAAGTCAGTTCGAGCAATAACGGCTCAGCCTCGAAGTGGTAGGCCACAAAAGCTCAGAGAACAAGATCACCGTGTGCTGAAGCGCATAGCGTGTAAAAATCATCTGTCCTCAGTTGCAACACTCACTATCGAGTTCCAAACTACCTCTGGAAGCAACGTCAGCACAAGAACTGCTTCATGCAATGCCAAGCGTCGGCTGGAGTGGTGTAAAACTCTCCGCCATTGGACTTTACACTTCACCATCTGGCAGTTCGACAGACAAATCTGGGTTTGGCGGATGCCAGGAGAACGCTACCTGCCCCAATGCATAGTTCCATCTGTAAAGTATGGTGTGGGAAGAATAATGGTCTGGGATTGTTTTTCATGGTTCGGGCTAGGTCCCTTAGTTCCAGTGAAGGGAAATCTTAACGCTACAGCATACAATGACATTCTAGACGATACAGTGCTTCCAACTTTGTAGCAACAGTTTGGGGAAGGCCCTTTGCTGTTTCAGCATGACAGTGCCCCCGTGCACAAAGTGAGGTCCATACAGAAATGGTTTGTCGAGATCGGTGTGGAAGAACTTGACTGGCCTGCACAGAGCCGTCACCTCAAACCCATCGAACACCTTTGGGATGAATTGGAACGCCGACTGCGAGCCAGGCCTAACCGCCCAACATCAGTGCCCAACCTCACTAATGCTCTTGTGGCTGAATGGAAGCAAGTCCCCGCAACAATGTTCCAACATCTAGTAGAAAGCCTTCCCTAATGTGTGTAGGCTGTTATAGCAGCAAAGGGGGGAAAACTCCATATTAATTTCCATGATTTTGGAATTAGATGTTCGATGAGCAGGTGTCCACATAGTTTTTGGTCATATAGTGTATTTAGGGTAATCTACTCTAAATCTGGGTTAAAGCGAGGAAAGAGCCCTCTCTATAGGCTTGTCCTCAGAATAGAGGTCTCCGTTGAGGGGTTGATGCATCTCTTTCAGCCTGAAGGTACGATGCACTAACGCACACTGACATAAATAGGTCCCACATATTTGGCAAAGCATCGCTCAGATATATTTGGATGTGTTGAAATAAAACATATATTTGCTTTCTCTCCCTCTCTCTCTCCCTTTCTCTCTCTTCTTCTATGTCTTTGTCAGTGTCTGCCAAAATAAATGTTTGTTTTTCCCTTCTTCTCCAAAGGAACACTTAACACTAGAAGAACCATGGTTTATTTTCACTGGTGCTCTCAAGGCAAGTTCACACATGATGTCCCAATGAACACAGCTCTCTGGGAGAAGCCACATGTATGTAATGTGAATAAAGTTAGCATGAAAAAGCCAGGTTGTCATGTTGTCAAGATAGGGAGTTGGGGTGAGGCAGCTGTAACCTTGCCAAGATGCTCTCTCTGTTGTCAATACTGTAAGTAAGATGAAGGAGTTGCTTAGCTGAAATACAATAAAGACATTTCTGCTCCGGAAGGATGAAATCAATGGTCTTCAGGCATGTTTTCCTGTAACGTACATACATAAATAACACTACAGAAAGCAGCAGTTAATCACATGTTATATGGCTCATTGATATATGACATCATTATCTGAGATTATGATGTAATCAGATGCAGCAAGAGAAGCCTTGAGCTCCCAGTCTCATAAAGGTCAGGGTAAAGACTCCATTTACTCTATATGATACATATCTGAATGGATCTATCTGCTGATATAAAGGCTTCAATGAAATCAAACCCACGTTGCACTATTTACAAATAGTGGGCATAAAAAAAATGAATACATAAATACATAATAGAGGCTAGTTTGATTGAATCTGGCCCACAGTATTGTTGCATTTAGGACCAGCTAAACCAGTGCCTGGGGAAACGTTGAGGCCATTAAGCAACAAAATGAACATGCTTAGAGCCTTCAACTTGCCTAAATTGTTCAGGTAGCATAGCGGTTAAAAGCGCTGAGCCAGTAACCGAAAGGTTGCTAGTTTGAATCCCTGAACCGATTAGGTGAAAAATCTATTGATGTTCCCTTGGGCAAGGCACTTAACCCTAATTGCTCTGGATAAAAGCGTGTGCTAAATTACTGAAATGTAAACATGGTCTAAAGTTGTCATATGCACTGTCAAAATGTGTCACTCTGGCCTGAAATCAATAGATGGCTTTGAAGCTTTTGTCATATCATCATCTCAGTGGATGATATGGACACTCAATCTGAAACTGATCAACATAAATCTGTTATGATTTATGAGTCCTTATCGTATCCTTTTCAATGACTCATAAACCAAATGGTTTGGAGCTTCATCCATTTATCAGCAAGCAGTGAATGAGGCCTCAGTAAGACACATAATAAGGGCTAGGCAGTGGCCATTCAGATGTACTCAGAACATTCCTTAACAGTTCTTAAAAACTTCTTAAACCTAGGCGTCCCACTAGCGAGACAACTTCCGGTGAAACTGGATGGAGCGCAATTCAAGTAAATAATGATACAAATTATGGATATTAAACATTTAGGTACATAGAAGTGTCTTATATCGGTTGAAAGCTTAAATTCTTGTTAATCTAACTGCACTGTCTGATTTACAGTAGCTATTACAGCGAAAGCATGCCATGTGATTGTTTGAGGATGGCGCCCCACATCAAAATATTTTTCCACCGGCACAAGTTTCATAAATTCACAAAAAGCTATTAAATATTCACTTACTTTTTGAAAATCTTCCTCTGATTTGTCATCCAAAGGGTCCCAGCTATAACATGTAGTGTAGTTTTGTTAGATAAAATCCTTCTTTATATCCCAAAAAGTCTGTTTAGTTGGCGCCATCGATTTGAGTAATCCACTCGTTCAACATGGAGAGAAAGGAATCTGAAAATCTACCCCTAAACTTTGTTTCAACAAGACAAAATACATTTCTATTTACTCTTCAGATACCCTAAAATGTAATCAAACTATAATATTATTTACAGAAAGAAGTATGTTCAATAGGAAAATTATTTTAGCAGGTGTGTCCTTCTTCATGGCGCGCGCATTCACGAATTTCCAAGACTGTGTCCCTGTACTAAACTGATATTTCTTATTCGTTTTGGAAGTTACAAGCCTGAAACTTTGAACATAGACTGCTGACACCCTGTGGAAGCCATAGGAATTGCAGGAGGGAGTTAGAATTGAGTATTCCTTTATACTTGCCATTGTAAGAGCATGGTCTCCCTCAACAACAAAAAATTCTGGTTGTTTTTTCTTTGGATTTTCTCCTACCATATCTATTGTGTTATATTCTCCTACATTATTTTAACATTTCTCCAAACTTCAAACTGTTTTCTTTCCAATGGTACCAATTATATACATACCCTGACTTCAGGGCCTGAGCAACAGGCAGTTTACTTTGGGCAAGTCATTCAGGCGGAAATTGAGAGATAAAAAAGTGGCCTAGCCCTAAGAGGTTTTAAGGGGGAGATCTGTCTAGAGTATGGAACAGTATCTGTCCACTGTGGCAATACTAACTACTGAGAGAGAATAGATCAGCTCCATCATGATTAGGGAGTCACTTTGTGAGAGGCAGTGCCATTTCATTGTTTTATGTAAGCTAACTCTAACAGCATCCGGATCCTCCCAAAACAAGTAATAATTAACCTTACGTTTATTGCATTTTGAAAACATAATAAGTATTAAAATTTGCCCATTAAAAATCTTATTGCGTGTTCAAATAAGATACTGTACATTAAATACTTTTGTAGTAAAACATCCATCCTTTAGAATACATCACCCTGCCAAATGCAGTCAATATCTGGGCCAATGAAAAGACATAGCACAACATTGACGCAAAGTGTGTATGTGTGTGTGCGTGCGTTGTTGAGACAGATAGGCTACAGTTTGAGATGCTCTTTGAAAAATCAATACAGTTCCTTCAGACCTTTTGACTTTTTCCACATTTTGTTACATTACAGCCTTATTCTAAAATAGTTTTCCCACTCATCAATCTGCACACAATACCCCATAATGACAAAGCAAAAACAGGTTTTAAGAAACTTTTGCTAGTTTATTCAAATTTTAAAAAGATTACATTTACATAAGTATTCAGACCCTTTACTCAGTACTTTGTAGAAGCACCTTTGGCAGCGATTAAAGCATGGAGTCTTCTTGGATATGACGCTACAAGCTTGGCACACCTGTATTTGGGGAGTTTCTCCCATTTTTTTCTGCAAATCCTCTCAAGCTCTGTCAGGTTGGATAAGGAGGATTACTGCACAGCTATTTTCAGGTCTCTCCAGAGATGTTTGATCGGATTCAAGTCCGGGCTCTGGCATTCAGAGGACATTCAGAGACTTATCTTGGCATTTAGAGACTTATCTTGGCTGTGTGCTTAGGGTTGTTGTCCTGTTGGAAGGTGAACCTTCACCCCGGTCTGAGGACCTGAGCGCTCTGAAACAGGTTTTCATCAAGGATCTCTCTGTTCCTTGCTCCATTCATCTTTGCCTCGATCCTGACCAGTCTCCCAGTCCCTGCCGCTGAAAACATCCCCCAGCATGATGCTGCCACCACAATGCTTCACCGTAGGGATGGTGCCAGGTTTCCTCCAGACGTGACGCTTGGCATTCAGGCCAAAGAGTTCAATCTTGGTTTCATATAAACAAAGGTTAAAAAATTAAGGTTAAATAAATGTTAACGTAAAAAATAAATACAAATATTCATCAGACAAGAGAATCTTGTTTATCATGGTCTGAGAGTCTTTATGTGCCTTTTGGCAAACTCCAAGCTGACTGTCATGTACCTTTTACTGAGAAGTGGCTTCCATCTGGCCACTCTACCATAAAGGCATGATTGTGATGTGCTGCAGAGATGGTTGTCCTTCTGGAAGGTTCTCCCATCTCCACAGAGGAACTCTGGAGCTTAGAGTGACCATCGCGTTCTTGGTCAACTCCCTGAACAAGGCCTTTGTCCCCTGATTGCTCAGTTTGTCTGGGTGGCCAGCTCTAGGAAGTGTCTTGGTGGTTCTTAATTAACTTCTTCCATTTAAGAATAATGGAGGCATTGTGTTCTTGGGGACCTTCAATGCTGCAGAAATTTCTGGGTACCTTATTTTGCTTTGTCATTATGGGATATTGTGTGTAGATTGATGAGGATTTTTTTGTATTTAATACATTTTAGAATATGGCTGTAACGTAACAAAATGTGACAAAAGTCAAGGGGTCTGAATACTTTCCGAATGCACTGTAAGTTGTCACACCCCTGAGTCAATCATTTGAAGAAACACTTTTGACGGCGATTACAGCTTTGAGTCGTCTTGAGTATGTCTGTATCAGCTCTGCACATCTGGATTTGGGGATTTTTCTCTTATTCCTTGCAGATTTTCTCAAGCTTTGTTAAGTTAGATGGGGAGCAGTGGGGAACAGCAATCTTCAAGTCTTTCTACAGATTTTCAATGGTATTCAAGTCTGGGCTTTGGCTGGGACACTCAAGGACATTCACTTTCCTGTTCTGAAGCCATTCTAGTGTTGCTTTGGCTGTATGCCTGGGGTCATTGTCCTGTTGGAGTGTAAATCTTCGCTTCAGTCTAAGGTTGTTTGCACTCTGAAGCAGATTATCATCAAGGATTTGCCTGTATTTTGCTCCATTCATTGTTCCCTCTGTCCTTACCAGTCTCCCACTCCCTATCGCTGAAAAGCATCTCCATAGCATGATGCTGCCACCATGATGCGTCATGGTAGGGATGGTGTTAGACGGATGATGAGTTTTGCCTGATTTTCTACAGACTTCGCATTCGGGCCAACGACAGAATCTTTGGCCTTATGCTCGCGGAGTCTTTCAAATGTCTTTTTGCTAATTCCAGGTGTGCTGTCATTATTCCTTT
The DNA here is from genome assembly GCF_965601325.2 of Salmo salar. Classification (NCBI taxonomy): domain Eukaryota; kingdom Metazoa; phylum Chordata; class Actinopteri; order Salmoniformes; family Salmonidae; genus Salmo; species Salmo salar. The sequence goes on along the minus strand of NC_138302.1, from coordinate 80,903,866 downwards.
TTCTCTAGAATAACTTCCGTCTGGCCATTCTCCCATAAAGCCCACATTGGTGAAGTGGCAGGTTTTCCCATCTCAGCTAAGGAACTCTGCTGAGTTTTATCGGACCACCAGCTCTAGGCAGAGTCTGGGTAGTTCCACATTTCCCAATTATGAAGACCACTGTGCTCTTGGAAACTTTCAACTCTCTAGAAATTGTTTTATTCCCTTCATCAGAGATATGCCTCATCACAATTATATCCCGGAGATCCATGGATAGTTCCTTGGACTTCATAGTATAGTTTCTGCTCTGCTCTGACATGCACTGTCAACTGTGGTATCTTATAAAGACAGGTGTGTTTTTTTCTAAATCATGTCCAAACAATTGAATTAGTCACAGGTGGACTCCAAATATGTTCTAGTGAAGTCTCAAGGATGAGCAAAGGAAATTGGATGGACCTGAGCTCAGTTTGTAGTGTCATAGCAAATGGGGTGTGAAAACTTATGTAAATGCAATCATTTCTGTATTTAATTTTCGATAACATTGCCAAGAATTCTAAAAACTTATTTTCACTTTGGCATTACGAAGTATTGTTTGTAGATAGGTGAGAAAAAAAATCTGTTTATGTCACGACTTCTGCCGAAGTCAATGCCTCTCCTTGTTCGGGCGGTGCTCGGCGATCGACGTCACCGGTCTTCTAGCCATCATTGATCCATTTTTCATTTTCCATTGGTTTTGTCTTGTCTGCCTACACACCTGGTTCCAATCCCATTCATTACATGTTGTGTATTTAACCCTCTGTTTCCCCTCATGTCCTTGTCAGAGATTGTTAGTTGCTATGGTCGTGATATTCGTTTGGTGCGCGACGGGTTCTTGTACCCACGTTTATTTTATTATGTACTTTGGTTTTGGAGGTTTTGTTTTACGTTATTAAACTACTCCATTTATACCAAGTTTGATTCTCCTGCGCCTGACTTCCCTGCCACCTACACAAACGGCATGACAATTTAATCCATTTTGAATTCAGGCGATAACATAAAAAATGTGGAATGTGGTATGAATACTTTCTGAAGGCACTGTACCTCCTAAACAAACAAAGGGAGAACTTTGAAGTGTAAATGTAGATTCCAAGCATGTCAACATGATTAGATCAGCCTCTCTGCAGCTGTCTGTCAAACAGTTGCCTCATCATCTCTTCTACTTCATCTTGCTCTGTGTGGCTTTTGCATAGTTTTTGTTTGTTTATAAAGAATCTAACATGCAGATGTTGCCTGGAGCATAGTAAGTGTGTCTTTGTTTAAAAGGTTATACCTGGCTTTGGAAGCATGCCTTTACCAGAAGAATTACAAGCTCAGCAGCCTGGCAATTGTTTGAAATATTTTCAATAGCGGCACAGTCAAGTCTAGCCAACTGAATACAATACTGAACCTTGAACAGCTTGACAATGTTCATGGCATCAGACTTAAAGTAAAAATAGTGTGAATTATTTGTTTAACTCGCTCAGATTTCCTAGTTATGCCAGGTCTAATGTAAAGCCAGAAATGTGTTTGGGTATACCCACCTATAGGTCTTATACATTGGAGTAAACTCTGACACCACCAATAGCTCTGACAATCCTCATGTAAAAAATCTAAAATATGCTAATTTAAAGAGGAGTCTTTTTTAACGAAGGGGATACCTAGTCAGTTGCACAACTGAATGCATTCAACTGAAACGTGTCTTCCACATTTAACCCAACCTCTCTGAATCAGAGATGTACAGTGGATTGCCTTAATCGACGTCATCGGCGCAGTTGTTGGTTAACTGCCTTGTAGTTTTTTCCACCTTGCCAGCTCTGGGATTCAAACCAGAGACCTTTCAGTTACTGGCCGAACACTCTGAACCACTAGGTTACCTGCCACCCACAGCCATGCATGGAACACTGGCAGACATACAGTACACGGCACAGAAATCAGCCCTCTCCTCTTTTCTCTATACACCATGTCACTCGGCTCAGTCATATCCTCTCATGGTCTCTCCTATCGTTGTTATGCGGATGACACTCAACAACTTTTTACATCCCCCCTTCTGACACCCAGGTGGCGACACGCATCTGTGTGCTTGGCAGATGTCTCAGCTTGGATGTTGGCCCACCAACTCAAGCTCAACTTCGACAAGTCTCATCCTTCCGGGGAAGGCCTGCCTGCTCCATGACCTCTCTACCACGGTCAACAACTCCATGTGTCCCCTTCCCAGAATCAAAGAACCTTGGCGTGACACTAGAACACACCCTGTCATTCGCTCCTGCAGGTTCATGCTCTACAACATCTGTAGAATACAACCTTTCCTCACACTGGAAGCAGCACAGGTCCTAATCCAGGCACTCGTCATACCCCGTCTGGATTATTGCAAACTCTCTGTTGCCTGGCCTCCCCGCTTGTGCCAAAATATCCATAACTTTGCGGCCTGTCTGGCCAGGTAAGTGCATTTAGGACCATCTAAACCTGTACCTGGGAAAACATTGAGGCCATTAGGCAACTAAATGAACATGCTTTGAGCCTTCAAATTGCTGAATGGTTTTAATCAGCTAGACTAGCGGTTAGGAGCTTTGAGCCAGTAACCGAAAAGTTGCTGGTACAAATCCCCGAGCTGACTGGGTGAAAAATCTGTCGATGTTCCCTTGGGCAAGTCAAATCAAATCAAACTTTATTTGTCACATGCACCGAATACAACAAGTGTAGACCTTACCGTGAAATGCTTACTTACAAGCCCTTAACCAACAGTGCAGTTCAAGTAAGACTTAAGAAAATATTTACCAAATTATCTAAATTAAAAAATAATAAAAAGTAACACAATAAAATAATAATAACGAGGCTATATACAGGGGGTACCGGTACCGAGTCTATGTGCGGGGATACAGGTTAGTCGAGGTAATGTGCACATGTAGGTGGGGTGAAGTTACTATGCATAGGGAGGGGGGGAGTCTCTGACAATTTATTGGGCTTTCCTCTGACACCGCATGGTATAGAGGTCCGGGATGGCAGGAAGCTTGACCCTAGTGATGTAATGGGCCATACACACTACCCTCTGTAGTGCCTTACGGTCAGATGCCGAGCAGTTGCCATACCAGGCGGTGATGCAACCGGTCAAAATGATCTTGATGGTGCAGCTGGAGAACATTTTGAGGTTCTGGGAACCCATGCCAAATATTTGGCCACGCAGTCATGGGTGATCAGGGAGTACAGAAGGTGACTAAATATACACCCCTGAGGGGCCCCAGTGTTGAGGATCAGCGTGGCAGACATGTTGTTGCCTACTCTTACCACCTGGGGGTGGCCCGTCAGGAAAGCCAGTTGCAGAGGGGGGTGTTTAGTCCCAGGGTCCTTAGCTTAGTGATGAGCTTCATGGGCACTATGGTGTTGAACGCTGAGCTGTAGTCAATGAACAGCATTCTCACATAGGTGTTCCTTTTGTCCAGGTGGGAAAGGGCAGTGTGGAGTGTGATTGAGATTGCATCATCTGTGGATCTGTTGGGGCGGATGTTGCCTGTAATACATGGCTTCTGGTTGGGATATGTATGTTCGGTCACTCTGGGGACGACGTCATCGATGCACTTATTGATGAAGCCGATGACTGAGGTGACATACTCAATGCCATTGGGTGAATCTCGGAGCATATTCCAGTCTGTGCTAGCAAAACAGTCCTGTAGCATAGCATCCGCGTCATCTGATCACTTCCGTATTGAGCGAGTCACTGCTATTTCCTGCATTCGTTTTTGCTTGTAAGCAGGAATCAGGAGGCTATAATTATGGTCAGATTTGCCAAATGGAGGGCAGGGAGAGCTTTGTATGCATCTCTGTGTGTGGAGTAAAGGTGGTCTAGAGTTTTTTTTTCCTCTGGTTGCATATGTGACATGCTGGTAGAAATGAGGTAAAACGAATTTAAGTTTGCCTGCATTAAAGTCCCCGGCCACTAGGAGCTCCGCTTCTGGATGAGCATTTTATTGTTTGCTTATGGCCTTATAGAGTTGTTTGAGAGCAGTCTTAGTGCCAGCATCGGTTTGTGGTGATAAATAAAAGGCTACGAATAATATAGATGAGAACTCTCTTGGTAGATGATATGGTCTACAGCTTATCATAAGGTACTCTACCTCAGGCGAGCAATACCTCGAGACGTCTTTAATATTAGACATCGCGCACCAACTGTTATTGACAAATAGACACACACCCCTCGTCTTACCAGACGTAGCTTCTCTGTCCTGCCATGGCGTGGAAAATCCTAAGCTCTATATTATCTGTGTCGTCATTCAGCCACGACTCGGTGAAACATAAGATATTATAGTTTTTAATGTCCCGTTGGTAGGACAATCTTGATCGTAGGTCATCGATTTTATTTTCCAATGATTGCACGTTGGCCAATAGAACGGATGGCAGTGGGACTTTACTCACTCGCCTACGAATTCTCGTAAAGCAGCCCGACCTCCGCCCCCTTTTTATCCGTCTTTTCTTCACGCAAATGACAGGGATTTGGGCCTGTTCCCGAGAAAGCAGTATATCCTTTGCGTTGGATTCGTCGGATTCATTAAAGGAAAAAGCTTCTTCCAGTCCGAGGTGAGTAATCGCTGTTCTGATGTCCAGAAGTTATTTTCGGTCATAAGAGACAGTAGCAGCAACATTATGTACAAAATAAGTAAAAAAAATATGTTACAAACAACGCAAAAAAACGAACAAAATAGCACAGTTGGTTGGGAGCATGTAAAACGTCAGCCATCCTCTCCGGCGCTATTCTGGTGCAAGGCACTTAACCTTCCTAAGTTCTCCCATGTCACCCCGCTCCTCCATACACTCCACTAGCTTCCAGTCGAATCTCGAATCCACAACAAGACCATGGTGCTTGCCTACGCAGCAGCAAGGGGAACTGCACCTCCCTACAGCCTATGCTCAAACCCTACACCCCAAACCGAGCAATCTGTTTTTCCATCTCTGGTCTCTTGGCAGTCAAAAGTTATTCTCTGTCCAGGCAGACCAATGGTGGAACCAGCTTCCCCCTGATACTAGGACAGCAGTCTCTGCCCATCTTCCAGAAATCTCTGAAACCTTACTTTTTAAATAGTAATCTCAGTCTCATTTAACTGTAAGTCGCTCTGGAGAAGAGCGTCTGCTAAATGACTAAAATGTAATGTAAAATGTAAATCACTTAGATCTGTGATGCATTGGATTAGACAAGGCAAACAGTTGCTGCCTGAAGTAATGGGTGTTTGTGCGACCGCTCCATGGAGCTCTCTCTCTGGTTTAAGGGCCTGCTACTGGGCGTCCCTACATCTCTGATCGAAACCTCAGATGTGTGGAAAAGCAGCCAGCTGCTCATTATACTGGAGCCACTGTGTGTGTGTGTGTGTGTGTGTGTGTGTGTGTGTGTGTGTGTGTGTGTGTGTGTGTGTGTGTGTGTGTGTGTGTGTGTGTGTGTGTGTGTGTGTGTGTGTGTGTGGTGGTAGTAGTAGTAGTAGTACACACAAACACTCATACACACACTGACATGCACACACACAAACATAAACACACACAAACTTACACATACAGATAAACCATCAGCAGACAGAAGCTTCAAACAACCACTAAACCACATGTCCATCAAACGAGATCCACTCAAAACAGCCAGTTTACAGAAAAGTGTATATTCTGTATTGATTTACATACTGTATCTCAGACATTGTGCTTGGATGTTGAAGCCCACCTATTCAAATAGCATAATTGCGTATGCTACACAAGAAAGAGTATCTCTTTGAGCTGCTCCTCACACTTACTTGTCTTTTCAATGACTTGTCTTCTCAATCATCAAAGACACAAAGACACACGTGGTATCACTGATTCTGATTTGTGTGTGTGTATATGGTGAATGCGTGCAGGTATGTGACTGTTTGCTTGAGGTGAAGCTGTGCTTACTCGTTGGGCACTTGTAAAATATGTTGCTTCTCAACTGTCCTCTCCTTCGTTATGTTGCCTAAAGAGGAGAGTGTATTTCCATCATTTTTAAATCTCCTTCTGTTGTGAACTCTAATAAACATTAATTAACATGTTGTACCCATTTACTTTTTGTTTGTTTGTTCACCAGACCAGGTAACTCCAAATGAATAGAGCCTCCATTTCAAATTGGTTGAAAACCATCTTAAGATCACAGTTACTACAATATGAGAGGAAATAAGCAGTTTGCCTTACTCTTAAACTAAGAAATTGACTCTTGCCACTGCCAACTGAGTTTTGTTTATTTCACCACCTAAAACATTTGTTCATTTCATTTGTGGCTTTTATGAGAACAAAATATCCCTGAGATGTTTAGCCTTTCGACGTCTGATGTTACCACACGCAAATTAAAAATGCATGATCTGATTCTAGACTTTGGGTTCTCGGATAACTGCTTTACTTTATTTCATCAGATGGAATTAGAAAGTGGCTTCCCTCAAACCGGATTTACATATGCATACAGTAGACCTCCAGCATTTTGTAATAAAAAGTCACTATTTATTTGTGAATATGTTTACAGTAATCTAACCACTTTTGAATTGGAAAAATCGACGGCCATATCCAACTGGATGTTAAACAAAATATAGAATTTCATGTGCAATAAAAACAATGAAGATATGACACAAGTATGAATCAGATATAATTTATAATACTGTACATATTTTACATAATTAAAACATTGAGCACCTTGCTCAGACAGAGAGCCTCTCCTTCAATCCTTGTGTATTATCGAGTTGTCGGCGGGATTGAAGGGGTTGGTTGGGGCTTTCACACTCTCTGATTTCACTATTGATATCTCAGAGATTCACTCCTGGCACCAAAATGTCTGAACGCTTTCAGAAAAGCCCCCTTCGCAGCAATTCTAACACCAACAGAGGCTCCCACACTCCCAATCAATGCCTTTTGACCCTAATTGTTTAAAACGCTTTGCTGCATCACTTCCAGGTGCAAAGCTACAGTATTACTTCTGACATCGTCTGGATACAGATAGGTCCCCTACGTGCTGGTACGTTCCTCATCAGCCAATCACACCTCAGACTGGCCGTGGGTCCAAGACCAAAGGTTGGAGAATTATTTGAATTATACCTAGAACGTCACACTTTCCCCTTCTTCTGTTCCATCATTCATAATGCATGACCCACTATGAAGGCTTGCCACAGCCGAGAAGGACAGGCAGGGAGGCAGGTAGGCATGCACACTGGCCGGTTCAGGACATAATCTGGTCATCTATATTTCAAGATTTTTCTTGCAAATATGCGGCCCTCTGTTCTGTATGATGAGTTATCCATCTAAAGGATTATTTTTATTTTTCTGCTACTTTTTTAATCTAAGTTTTAAGTGCCTTATCAATGTTTCATGCGGACTGTCCTCCTGTCTTTGTGTGATGGCTTTGATGTCTCCCTGCACTTCCACTACCTGCATCCTATGTATTTTTCATGTTAACCCTGGAAATCCTCAGGAACTTAGATCACCTTTGTATTGTAGAGTTTAATGGAGTGTGGTAGAACAGTACTATGCACGCAGGATTAGTTATGTAAAAGTATATTGATCCATGTAGTTTGCAGTTAATAAGGCGTATCATCAAATAATTGACAGGAAATAAACAGAAAACAATATGGATATGAAGGTAATACATGTATTTTTGCTCGAGTTTATTTGGGTCGAGGGTAGATGGTCTGACTCCATACAGCCCTCCAGGCTTTCTCATGTTGTTCCTCAGATCTACGGCTCTGCAAGGTAGCCTACTGAATAGATGGACTGCACAGCGCTTGGTGTCATTAATTAAAACCATGTGCTCAACAGAAGTGCCTCTCTGCCATGTAATAAAACAAGTTTATAGAGCACTCCTGCCCGCGCTCCTTTTCCTCTCTTTTCATCTGTATGACAAAGTGCCCTCTCCCTGGTCAGAATATAACTCTCCCCTCCAGACAGCTCCAGGATTATGGGTGTGAGGAGGAGAAGAGGCTGGGGGGATGGAGGCAATGACTCTGCTCAGAGTCATCATGGCAGACATAGATTACATAGATTTCTCTCACTGTCTCCTCTTGACAGTTTGCTGGTATGCGTGATCAGGCCAGGGAAATTGGCCTGACAAAGAGGGGATCGGATGACCCAGGCCTAGGATGAAGCCATCTGATCCCTGGGCCTCTGGTAAAGTCAAGGCGCCTCTCTTTCTCCTATTCAATAAGAGGAGACAGACAGCATGGAGGGCTGGAATTAACTGATCACCATATGACTAGAGAGCTCTTCGCTCACTCTGTCTTTCTGTCTGTCTCTCTATCTATCTCATGCTGTCTGTCTGTATGTCTGTCTCTGCCTCTCTCTCTCTCACTCTTCCTCTTCTCTCTGTCCCATTTTCCAATCATTCTTCTTACTCAATATCCTTGTCCATTTTTCCAGCCGTACCTGTCTCTCCTCTTAAAGTCCCTCTAAGGGATTAACATACACTGTGATCTTGTAATAAAATACAATTTGCAGATCTCTGTTTAGACAGAACCTGGGACTTCCCAAGGTCACAGACCTGAATACTCCTCCTTAATTCCTTTTGGTGGCCAGCCAGCGCTTTGGCACTGTGTCTATTTGCATCACAGAGCAGTCCAGGTGTTGCTTTTAGATTACAGTGTGTGCTGGGAATTAGCTGTAATCAGGTTAGCTGAATAAAGAGACATGGCTCTTCCATCTTCATCCATTGTAGACGCAGATACACTTATACTTGAGTCAGTCTGACATCTACTGTCTCTCTCCTCTGATTGGACTGTCTAGGGCTATAGGCAGGCTGAAAGCAGACTGGCCACAGCAGAGAGGAGAATGGCTAGCTGAACCCAGCTCAACACCAGAACACATGCCACCCAGTCCTGAGCCTGCCTCTCTCGTCCCAACACAAGTCTCTCCTAACACATTTGGCACACAAAGTGGAGCATCTGTCATTGACTCCAAAGTTGGTTATGATTCCCAGTGTCCCTGTCACTGCTGTGGCTCTGTGGCTGTTTGGGTTATATGGTCTTTGACATAACCCAAAGTTCATGTACTTACAGCTTACAATTAAGTGATAATGCCCGAGAAACCAGTGTTTGGAGGATATATTGGCATGGTGTTGTTCGTCGAGGGCCAGCAATATATCCTCCAAGCACCTGCTTCGAGGGCGTTATCACTTTTATACAACGGGTATATATATATAGTCCCGACACAAATCTAGAGTTGCTACCCAAGCCGACTGGATGTTTGTTTGCAACCCAGTCGTTCAGTCTTTTTGTTCTGTATCTATGGACGCGACCCAGTCATTAATTCTAAATGTTCCATTGCCATACTGGCTAGCAACGTTCTTATCCCTTGCTTGCTAGTTAGACAACTGTGGCTAACTTACAGTCACGTCAAACAGTGCAGCCAGAATAACAACAAGGTAGCTGCATTTTCATTTGTTTCAGTTGTTTTTTAGTGACATTGATTTAGATACATCCATATCAATGAGCTAATGAAGAGCGATTTTTCCTGGCAAAGAAACTGTGCTGTCTCGTCAGGACTTCTGTGCTGTCTCGTCACTTAAAACTGAAGCTGAAAAGACTGTAAACTAGCTTCACTTTGTTTCATTTTAGAATTTTTTTATTTAAATTTCTTTGCATATATCCATACAAATGATGCCAGCTGATTCATGATTTCGACTGGCTGAGAAACCCTGCTTGCCTGTTTGTCTCATTCCAAGTCTCGACACGTTCATTACTATGGGACGGCTAGAGATCGAATTTGAATTTTGAAACGATGTTGCAAATGTTGGAGAGACAGACAGCAAGGTTTATACAAATCTCCACTGGTGAAAACTAAATGTTAGTCTAAAATAAATGTGAGATAATGTCTAGATGCTTTTTATAGTGGAGATCAAGTTTATAAATAGCCTGGCTGGGCTGATGAGACAGTGGATTGTGCAGTGAGATGGAACAGAGTAAATAAGCATTTCAACGTCATAGCTTTAAGCCGGTGGTAACTTGTGGAATAGACACCGGCTGGAACACGGTTTTAACCAATCAGCATCCAGGATTAGACCCACCCATTGTTTAATGCTCTCTATTAGGAAATCACAATGGCAAACTACCAATAGTAATAGGTTGCATGCTGAGTTGAACCCCATGACTTACAGTAATAATTGTTAGTGTGTGTTGGAGGAAAGGAAGGTCCAGGTAGCATTCAATTTTATCACCCAGCATTCAATATTATCACCCAGATTCTATAGATGAAACAATGCAATTAATCTGAGCTGCTAAATCAAAAATAAAATCAGCCCAGGGGTGAATGATTTGGAAGCCCACACATCGCTCATTCTCTGTGCCCTGAGATCTATAGACTAGAAATTATTGATATTTGCCATAAGCTCACATTTGTCATTCAAAAATACATTGAGTTGGGATCATACGTAATGAGAACTCTGCTATGAATTAGTTATCATGCACATGTATGGGGGAGGTATCAGGCATCTGCTCCTGGCTACATGAATGTTGAGGTAGTGCAGGGGAGGGAAGAGCACTGTGCCATTAAAATACACTTTAAACACCTTGAATGGGAGGAACTCAATGTAGCACTAAGTAGAGGAAGCTAATTAGCCATAAAGTAACTGTCAGTCATTGTGGGTAACCATGTCTAAGTAGAGACTTTACAGCTCATTTGCCATACAGAGAACAAATTGATCAACATCTGGCTACCAAAGACAAGTAGTCTGATATACAGTATATTCAACTTTTTTCTCCAGACATTACAGCATTGCCAACAAAATAAAAAAAGAACACAATTATTCCTATTGTTTTTTTTAAAATCTTACTAGAGATGTTGGATTTGTTGCAGTTCTGCATTGCCCTCTTGGCTAATCCCTATACAGAGAGAGACAGTGGGGTGTGTGGAGCACAGGATCACGCTACGGAAGACACACATCTGCCACATTAACCCTCTGTGATTCTCCTCTGGACACTCTCTGCATGCCATGTAGCCTAAGCCCCACGGCTCCACTCTTCTCCCCTGGCCCTGCTGTGCTCCAACAAGCATACTCCAAGGAGTTGATTTGCCTATGGAAATAAAGATGGTTAAAAGAGTTGTTAAGATGCACCTGTGTACAGTACATGCAGTAAACAATTTGTCATGCAGTGGAGATTTCTTCTGTAACAACAGGGTTGTTGGAGTGATAATGAATTGGAAAGGAATTGTATTGCAATGATGCACATAAAATGTTTTTAATTGCATAAAACATGCCTTAATTAAAATGTAATGTTTAAAAAAACTGGAGTGCCTTTGTTCAGACAAGGAATGGACCTGTAGATCATTGCACTGCAACAGCAATTGCAAAGGTTCTACTATAGCGTTTTTCCTGATTTGAGCTGCAGTTTTCCAAATTGTATTTTTCTGTATCAAGAAACAACAAAAAAACAAGACTTGCATTGATCAGGTATTTAAGATGAATCAAATAAATCAGCTTACTCACGACTACAACAAGGTTTGTGTACAGAAGAGTATGGTCAGCATTTCTAATAGCAGAACAATAAAGCTACATTGACACTGTGAATTATGCCTCAGTTCATTTAGAAAATTGCTTTGATGGATTTACATTGGACCATTGCATTAGCAGGCTCCTCAGGGACTTCACTTCTCAACAGTCTGTGCATTTCTAGTGCACCGCTCAAACTGTGCCTCCTTTCAACTACCAGGCCTACACTCTCATATGTTTAGGAACTCAGCAGACTGTAATGCATTCATTATCTGAGTGGAAACATCCCCTCAGGTTATAGAAAGCCTTCAGACCCGAGTGATGGACTCAGTGGACTAGTGACTAGTTACCAAGCAACTATTAACAGGCCTGTTAATACAGTAGTGTACCATATGTAATATTTTAATGCAAAATATGGCGTCAAAATATCCGTTGTGTCATGGCTTTAAAGTGCGCTGCTTAGATGAGTTTGGATGTTGTGGTCAATATGTGTTAAGGGAATACTAGATGTGAGATTCATCATCAGCTTGTGTGACTTAGAAAGAGAATAATAGAAAGCCTTCTTTGTTCTATTAAAGTAAAAGAAGCAGATGCTCTGAACTCTATCAGAGACCCTGTCAGTTCAAACTAAACAAGACACTGATTTTAGCAAAGGCTAGTGAGGGAGTTCAATAAGGTCACGACTGTGTCATTAAATTAAATATGAAATCTAATGAACTGTGGGACACAGGTTTAGTATTCTCACAGGAGACTAATATGCCTGCTCATTGTCTGATCTGTTGTGCCAAATGCAACGTTCTGTTTTTCTGTAATAACAGGGCTTTTTGTACTTCTACTTTGATGTGTTTTCATTGCATTGCATTTCCCTTGTTCCTTTGAGTTTAATGTTTCTCTGCACTCAGATTCAGAATCACTGGGATAATCACCTTTCTGGCTGCCACGACCTAATCCCAACCATGACATCATAACTGTGAGGGGATGTGCTACTTACTGTAAAGAGTTATATCAAAGTATGACGCCTTCACTCTGACTTAGTCCCCCCTGTAGCATGCCCTAGCCGTCACTTAGAATTCCCTGCAGTAGTGTTCACTGGTAGTGCCAAGCGAGTACACCTCAGTCACAGGGAGGTCGTTTGGAGTTGAGGCTCTTGCCTCCTTGGCCCTGCTGAATAGTCCACGTTGCTGTGTGGGTTGAATGAGAGTTTGGTACTCTGGCCTCATCTGTCCTCTGCACCACATTAAAATGAGTTTCAGCCCCCAGAGAGAAGCTGTCTTAAACAGACAGGTAAAAAGCCCTGCACCATGTGCTGGAGGTCCTAAAGAGGACAATCCTGGAAAATAAAGAAAATGAATAAATAAAAGTCCCATTTTGTGAGGCAGGTGGCAAACAAGTGTCATGGAAAGGAAAAATTAATACAATAGCTGCAGGGAGAAATGAGTTTTAATTATAAATGATAAAAAAAATATTTATCAGATTTCTCACCTGCATTTTATTAAAGATGGATCCAGTTCTGATTCAGGCTCCCCCTCAAACTCCCCCTTCTGTCGGAGAGGAGAAGAATGCCAAGTACAACCCAGGAGAATTCTCTGCCACCAATCAGTAAACATCATTAAAACACAGATGAAATGCTATGTGACTCCCAAAGAATCTCAATGATGAAAGTGCCATTTTACAGAAATGCAGGTCGTATAATATAAAGTGGTATTAAATCTCACAAATGGGATTTGTTATTGCAGATCTTTATCATTATTATCATATTCTTATTCTTGCCTTGTTGCCCACTTGAAGCGGTCCCCCCTTGGTCTCAGTCAATGAAGAATAGACAGTAAGGAGTAAGTATGTTGAGTGTCAACATGTACATAGAACATCACTGAGGGGCTTTCATTCCAAGAATATCTGACTACCTGATGACCCTGGCTGCAATGCCACGATTGCTCATCCACCATCCAAACGCAATCTTTCTTTTCCAATGCTTCATTTTAAGTTTGTGCGTCAGTGAGTGTGTGTGTGTGTGAGTGTTTGTGTTTGTGTTGTCGGGGCGTAAGGGACATATGCTGTTCCACATCAGAGGCAGAGAGGCGGGTAGAGGCAAGGCAAGGGAGGGCAGCATGACAGTACATTTGGCTTTTTCTGCTGCTGACCCCCAGACTATTGACGCTCCGCCCACTCATCACCCACCTCGAGGCTCTCGCTTCTCTAGAACAATAGGCTCTTTCATCAGGCTGCAGGCTGACTCCTCCACACACATGCTTTTGAAAACAGTTGTCCTATTTCATGTGAGAAATATCATTTTACCAATGGAGCCATTGCATGCATTGACTCATACAAATGGGTTTGGTTTCGGTGAATACACAAACTGTTTGAATGAAATTTCTTCAAATGTTATATTCCACATATAACTTAGATTTCCTTCTGCTTTATTATGCTTACCATATGTTTGTTATTTTTGAGACTGAACTTCAGATACTCTGCAGGCACACTTCTCATAGTTGTTTTTTACTCTGCATTCTTATTTATGCACCATATATGTATCTACACATGAACTAAGGCTATATAGCCTGCCATTGACATTGATGAGATACATTTATGAGCACAAAAACATTTATACCGCGCTCTAATTTGATCCACATACAAGACAAATAATGGTGGAGAAATCAATGTAGCCGTTTTTCAACATAAAATGTCTACAGTATGTATTCAAATAGCTACATTGTGCAGCCTTGAGTGTAGTCAGGTTTTATTTGGTTTCAGACACACCCAAGTATTTGGCAGGTCTGGGATCTTCAAAAACATGAAGAATTGTGTCTTAGGCAAACAAGGCTCTAAAGAACATGTATCATTACATGTTTGTTATGACAGGTGGAGACAGTGGTATGGCTGAATTAAGATAATAGACAATCAATTCCATTTCCAGTCGCCCATAACACGTACATGTACGACCAGAGTGAACCAGTCATGTATACAGACAGTCATAGCTGGTATTTTAAGGGGGGAAAAACAGTTTTAAAGCACTGTAGGTCATATATTGAGTGCCAAAGGGGGCTTTACTAGTTCACAAAGTGAACTGTGCAATGCTGGAAAATTATTTAGATTGTCATGTCAACAAAACTGTATTTAATAGCATGGTCTGAGAATTGGGAGCCTGATAAAATGTCAGCGCTATGCAGCACGAATTCAGGGCTTGCATGAAATAAAACAGAAGAGACGGAGAGATTGAGAGAGGGAAGGAGGGGGGAACAAATAAACAGCATCATCAAAATGATGGAACCAAACTGGAATCCAATTGAAAGAGATTATCAGGACTGCACTAAAGAAGAGAAGAGCAGGGGTGAAGTGGAACAGTGTGTCTGATAACATTCTGTGAGTACACATCAGAACCATTCTGCACGTTCCATGGAGAAGATTGAGATTGTATGCTCCAGAGTGGAAATCTTAGAGAATGTTATGTGGTTATTAATCCCACAGGGATCGTTGATAAGAATTAGGGATTGAATTTCACGCCTATCATCTTGTTTCTACTTTTCTCTTATTAGTGACCATCGGACTGGCTCACATCGCACTTCAGGTATTGGAACAAAAATATTAGAATGGCTTTCCATACATTACATGGACTAGTTAGTCAGATGCTGTATATGTAGGAACTCACTGTGAAGCATACTCCTTGATTCAGAATTACACATTTCAATATGTTAACTCAAATACAGTATATGTAAAAATGTATATCAAATTAGTGGATTTGGTTATTTCAGCCACACCCGTTGCTGACAGATGTATAAAATCAAGCACACCGCCATGCAATCTCCATAGACAAACATTGGCAGTAGAATGGCCTTACTGAAGAGCTCAGTGACTTTTAAAGTGGCACCGTCATAGGATGCCACCTTTCCAACAAGTCAGTTCATCAAATTTCTGCCCTGCTAGAGCTGCCCTGGTCAACTGTAAGTGTTGCTGTTGTGAAGTGGAAACATCTAGGCGCAACAACGCCTCTGTGGTAAACCACACAAGCTCACAGAACAGGACTGCCGAGTGTCCTCGGTTGCAACACTCACCACCGAGTTCCAAACTGCCTCTGGAAGCAATGTCAGCACAATAACTGTTCATCGGGAGATTCATTAAATGGGTTTTCATGGAGTGGTGTAAAGTTTGCAGCCATTGTACTCTGGAGCAGTACAAATGTGTTCTTTGGTGTGACGAATCACGCATCACCATCTGGCAGTTCGACAGACAAATCTGGGTTTGGCGGATGCCAGGAAAACGCGACCTGCCCCAATGCATAGTGCCAACTGTAAAGTTTGGTGGACGAGGAATAATGATCTGGAGCTGTTTTTCATGGTTCGGGCTAAGCCCCTTAGTTTCAGTGAAGGGAAATCTTAACTCTACAGCATCCACCACATTCTAGACGATTTAGTGTTTCCAACTTTGTGGCAACAGTTTGGGGAAGGCCCTTTCCTGTTTCAGCATGACAATGCCACTGCGCACAAAGCAAGATCTGTTCACAAATGGTTTGTCGAGATTGGTGTCAAAGAACTTGACTGGTCTGCACAGAGCCCTGACCTCAATCCCTTCGAACACCTTTGGGATGAATTGAGATGGCGACTGCGAGCCAGGCCTAATCGCCCAACATCAGTGCCCGACCTCACTAATGTTCTTGTGGCTGAATGGAAGCAAGTCCCCGCAGCAATGTTCCAACATCTAATGGAAAGCCTTCCCAGAAGAGTGGAGGCTGTTATAGCAGCAAAGGGGGGACCAACTCCATTTTAATGTCCATGATTTTGGAATGAGATGTTCAACGAGCAGGTGTCCACATACTTTGGTCATGCAGTGTGTATTTTAATATGTGGAACATATCATGTTGTAATCAAAATCTATCATAAATATTGGTGTTACTTGATTCTCATTGTCTGGTGCCATGTCGGCCATGGGACTACTCTTGGTATCAGTGTCGTCCAACTGTACTCCTAAGTGGCCTATTCCTGAAATTGTTATTAATGGCTCTACTACTACTCCCCAAGCCAGGTCATATTTCATGTTTTTATTGGAAAGAGTGCACATTTGAGTTCATAATCGTCTCTGTATTGCGCCAGGGGCCCGTTACTCTCTAACTCCTGGGATTTATGTTGAACTAATCTCCAGGGAGAACGCTCTTAAAACGTGTTCATGTACAGTAATGAATGACCAGGACACCAGAGTACATTATAAAACACTGTACAGTAATGAATGACCAGGATACCAGAGTACATTATAAAACACTGTACAGTAATGACTGACCAGGATACCAGAGTACATTATAAAACACTGTACAGTAATGAATGACCAGGACACCAGAGTACATTATAAAACACTGCACAGTAATGAATGACCAGGATACCAGAGTACATTAAAAAACACTGTACAGTAATGACTGACCAGGATACCAGAGTACATTATAAAACACTGTACAGTAATGACTGACCAGGATACCAGAGTACATTATAAAACACTGTACAGTAATGAATGACCAGGATACCAGAGTACATTATAAAACACTGTACAGTAATGAATGACCAGGATACCAGAGTACATTATAAAACACTGTTCAGTAATGCATGACCAGGATACCAGAGTACATTATAAAACACTGTACAGTAATGAATGACCAGGATACCAGAGTACATTATAAAACACTGCACTCTTAGAAAAAAAGGTGCTAAGTAGAACCATACAGGGTCCTTCGGTTTGCCCCCATTGGGGAACCATTTTTGGTGCTGGGTAGAACCCTTTGTAGGGCCACATAGGCCTGCAAATCACATTATGCTGGCTTGCAAAGTGATGTGTAATTCCTATTGGAATGCAGCCAGAGTTATCCAACAAGTGGAATTGTTAATCACCAGCAACCTGCATTCAGAATGACTGCCAGGGTAGGGAAGATTGAATACTGAGACTATTTCAATCATCTAAACTGGAATAATCATCTCAGAAACAGGTGCAATAAATCCAATTACTAACAGATTGGATTAGTTTAGAAAACTGTATGTTATTTATCTTTGTGTAGCATAAAATTAATAAATCAATCAATGTACATGCAAAACCACAGATATTACAGTAAAACAAACATTTCTGAAAATCTCCTTGCAATAGCGCATGCTGGGAAATATAATGTAGAACCCTTCTTGCCTTCAAAAGAATCATCAAAGAACCCTTTCTTCCATAAATGGTTCTTAGGATGTTAAAGGTTCTGTGTAGAACCCTTTGACTTACAAAGAACCCTTTTGGAACCCTTTTTTTCTAAGAGTGTGCAGGGACTGCTCTACAGTGAACCAGCTGAGGAGGGCTGCGTTGGGGTTGAGGAGGTGTGGATGGGGGTAAAGAGAGAGCATCTCTATTCTTAATGCCCCTCTGCCCTGGGGGAAACCTAGAGGGGCACCGGAGGGGCATCTCTTGTCTATTATCCCCCTTCCTCAACATCTCTTTAACATTTAAAATGCACTATCTCCCAGAGCTTGGTGAAATTAGAGTTTAGTTTGAATTCCTCCATTTTGGAAACCCTGCTCTGTTATGGATGTTGGGGTTTTTAATTTTTAAATTCAAGTAGGCCACAATCTCTCTTGGTTGAGTTGTTCCTGCTTATGTGGGCCAACTCTTATGTTACGAAGGCCCCGGATTTTAGATTCTGATTAGGCTATGGTTATGCACTTTTTAGACCTGACAAGGCTGTTTCTGTATTTATGCTGCTCTGTAGGTGAAATGTTTTCTACCTCCTCATATCTCAAGCCTAATCTGGATAATTCTTCAATTTAGGTGGTCCAATTCCCGGTTTCATTTCCTGATGGTCCGTCTATGTTTTGGTTGTGGTTTCTTGTTTTGCTGTATGTCATTTGCCCATCAGGGAGAGGTGGACCCCAGCTGTGATGAAAGGGAAGTGATTCATAATTCATGGGGTTGTAAATGTAGGCACCCAGGCTAATGGGCTATGTGGCGTTATGTAATGAAATACAGCAGAATTATATTTAAGAATATTTTAGCACCCTTTAATAGGAGCCAAGGCTTTCTAATAAATTCCAAATGTATTGCTAAACATAGCATGTTAATGTCATAATTTCCTTATGCAAGAAACCCCTGTCTGTATGAAACCACGTTCGGTGACTAACTGCTAGAAACCAGGAAATAAATGATTGGGAACTCTAGATTGATTAACTGGTTTAATTTTACCACATAATTGAATCTGTTATTGGTAAAACGTTATTTGTACCAGGGGCATACACTCTGAGGGTATCATTATTTTAAATGTGTGTTTATCTATAAAATGACCCTTGAGATGAGATGAGGCAACTATCTAAGTTTTGCATGCTTTATATGATCATAGATTAATGTATAAATTAGTGCCTGAGAGAGAGAGAGAGAGAGAGAGAGAGAGAGAGAGAGAGAGAGAGAGAGAGAGAGAGAGAGAGAGAGAGAGAGAGAGCGAGAGCGAGAGCGAGACAGACAGACAGACAGACAGACAGACAGACAGACAGACAGACAGACAGACAGACAGACAGACAGACAGACAGACAGACAGACAGACAGACAGACAGACAGACAGACAGACAGACAGACAGACAGGCAGGCAGGCAGAGTTGAGAGACAGAAAGTAGAGAGCGAGAGAGAGAGAGACAGAGAGAGACAGACAGACAGACAGACAGACAGACAGACAGACAGACAGACAGACAGACAGACAGACAGACAGACAGACAGACAGACAGACAGACAGACTGAGAGACAGAGACAGAAAGTAGAGAGCGAGAGAGAGAGAGAGAGAGAGACAGACAGACAGACAGACAGACAGACAGACAGACAGACAGACAGACAGACAGACAGACAGACAGACAGACAGACAGACAGACAGACAAGATAGAGAGACAGAAAGTAGAGAGCGAGAGAGAGAGCGAGAGAGAGAGAGAGTTAGAGAGAGAGAGAGAGAGAGAGAGAGAGAGAGAGAGAGAGAGAGAGAGAGAAGACAGACAGACAGACAGACAGACAGACAGACAGACAGACAGACAGACAGACAGACAGACAGACAGACAGACAGACAGACAGACAGACAGACAGACAGACAGACAGACAGACAGACAGGAGATAGAGAGAGAACACAGGCAGGAACGGCACCCTGGGGAAGATATACATGTATTCCTTTGTTCTTCTGCCACACTGAAAAAGGCTGCATCAATGAAGTCGACTGTTTCCAGATATAAACAAAGAAGGAAGAGTGAGGGTTTCTGGAAGGGTCTCACCCCTCTCCTCCACTCGACCATCTTTTCCAGGGAACACAAAGAGCATTATGTATGAGGCCCAGAAGGTCTCTGAGCATACTCTGCTCCTCCACACAATGTCACCCAGGCACCCTGCACAGGTATACACAATGTCACCCAGGCTCCCTGCACAGGAATACACACATGGATACACACATGGATACATACGAATCAATGAGGGGTTATGAGGTGATCATTCCTTCATACTTTTTGTATTGTGGTGTGATTAACAACCACTTACCTCAGAGATATGACATAGTCCTTTCTCTCAATAGAAGATTAAAAACTATGATGGGAGTCACAAAGGAAGTCAGACTTATTGTGACGTTTTCTTTTGAAGTGTCACAGGGAAGTGAACCTTGAATATTTCATTCAGATTTGTTTGGATGTCTTCATGTAGCCTGTGTGAAACTTTCTCCCCATGAAATTCAATGAAGGGATGTAAAGATAAGAACGGGTCAACTTACAAATATCAACCATGGCCCGTATCTACAAAGCATCTCAGAGTAAGAGTGCTGATCTAGGATCTGTCCATACAGTCTTATTCATTTTGATCCTAGATCAGCAGATCCTAGATCCTACTCTGAAGTGCTTTGTGGATACGGGCCCAGGTGTGTTTTTCAGATAAAGTTAGAATCATGCAAAACGATAGGGGTGCTATTGAACCACAGCCTGCTGAGAGGTAACGGATGGCGTGCCCAGATAAGCTACTGAAAATATGAAAACAACAGGCACATTATGTGTTTTCATATTTCCTCATATTACGGTAACAGAACATTCAACCATGAATCCGAGATAAGACAAGAGGTACATTTCACCTTTGTACTTTGTTCGTCTATCTGTTTGATATTATCTCAACTAAAATAAAACAAAATGTTATTGGTCACATACACATATTCAGCAGATGTTATTGCGGGTAGCGAAATGCTTTTGTGTTCCTAGCTCCTAGCTGCAGTAGTATCTAACAATTCACAACAATACACACAAATCTAAAAGTAAAGGAATGGAATTAAGAATATATAAATATTAGGACGAGCAATGTCGGAGTGGCATTGACTAAAATGAAGTAGAGTACAGTATTTTTTATTTTATTTTTTTATTTAACCTTTATTTAACTAGGCAAGTCACTTAAGAACATATTCTTATTTACAATGATGGCCTACTGGGGAACAGTGGTCTAACTGCCTTGTTCAAGGGCAGAACGACAGATTTTTACCTTGACAGTACATACAGTACATATGAAATGAGTAAAGCAGAATGTAAACTTTATTAAAGTGACTAGTGTTCCATTATTACAGTGACCAGTGATTCCATGTCTATGTACATAGGGCAGCAGACTCTAACGTGAAGGTAACTGGGTGGTAGCTGGCAAGTGATGGCTATTTAATAGTCTGATGGCCTTGAGATAGAAGCAGTTTTTCAGACTCTTGGTCCCAGCTTTGATGCACCTGTACTGACATCGCCTTCTGGATGATAACGGGGGTGAACAGGCCACAGCTCAGGTGGTTGATGTCCTTGATGATCTTTTTGGTCTTCCTGTGACATCGGGTGGTGTGGGTGTCCTGGAGGGCAGGCAGTGTGCCCCCGGTGATGCGTTGGGCAGACCGCTCCACCCTCTGGAGAGCCTTGCGGTTGAGGGCGGTGCAGTTGCCATACCAGGCGGTGATACAGCCCGACAGGATGTTCACAATTGTGCATCTGTAAAAGTTTGTGAGGGTCTTAGCGGCCTCCTGTTGCACCTTCTTCACAACACTGTTTGTGTGGGTGGACCATTTCAGATCGTCAGTGATGTGTACACTGAGGAACTTGAAGCTCTTCACACTCTCCACTGCAGTCCCGTCGATGTGGATAGGGGCGTGCTCCCTCCGCTGTCTCCGAAGTCCATGATCAGCTCCTTCATTTTGTCGACGTTGAGGGAGAGGTTATTTTCCTGGCACCACTCCGCCAGGGCCCTCACCTCCTCCCTGTAGTCTGTCTCGTCATTGTTGTTAATCAGGCCTATTACCGTTGTGTCGTCTGCAAACTTGATAATTCAGTTGGAGGCGTGCGTGGCCAGGCAGTCATGGGTGATCAGGGAGTGCAGGAGGCGGATGAGCACGTGTTTAGCTTGTCCGGGAGCAAGACGTAGGTGTCCGCAACGTGGCTGGTTTTCCCTTTGTAATCCATGATTGTCTGTAGATCCTGCCACATACGTCTGGTGTCTGAGCCATTGAATTAGGACTCCACTTTGTCTCTGTACTGACGTTTTGCCTGTTTGATTACCTTACAGTGGGAATAACTACACTGTTTGTATTCTACCATATTCCCAGTCACCTTGCCATGGTTAAAAGCGAAGGTTTCTCTTTTAGTTTTACGCGAATACTGCCATCTATCCATGGTTTTTGGTTTGGGTAGGTTTTAATAGTCGCAGTGGGAACAACATCCCCTATACACTTCTTGATGAACTCAGTCACCGTGTCCGTGTATACATCAATGTTATTCTTAGAGGCAACCCGCAACATATCTCATGATCAAAACAATGTTGAAGCATGGATTCCGATTGATCAGACCAGTGTTGAATAGACCTCAGCAAGGGTACTTCCTGTTTTAGTTTCTGCCTATAGGAAGGGAGGAGCAGAGTGGAGTCGTGATCTAATTTGCCGAAGGGAGGGCGGGGGAGGGCGGGGGAGGGCCTTGTACCAGTGGTCGAGTGTTTCTGAAGCATGTGTAATACAGTCAATGTGTTGATAGAATTTCGGTAGCGTTTTCCTCAACTTTGTTTTGTTAAAATCCGAAGCTACAATAAATGCGACCTCAGAATATGTGGTTTACAGCTTGCACAAAGTCCAGTGTAGTTCTGTTTGTAGACCAGATAGATCTGTATACTCCTTGTAGACTATGATCAAATCAAATTGTATTTGTCACATATACAACAATACAACAGTTGTAGACCTTACAGTGAAATGCTTACTTACAAGGCCTTAACCAACAATGCAGCTAAAAAAATACCCCCAAAAATACGAATAAGAAAAAAAGTAACAAATAATTAAAGAGCAGCAGTAAAATAACAATAGCAAGGCTATATACAGGGGGTACCGGTACCGAGTCAATGTGCGGGGGCACCAGTTAGTCGATGTAATTGAGGTAATATGTACATGTAGGTAGAGTTATTAAAGTGACTATGCATAGATAATAACAGAGAGTAGCAGCAGCGTAAAATGGGGGGGGGGGGGGGGGATGGGGGGGCAATGCAAATAGTCCAGGTAGCCATTTGATTAGATGTTCAGGAGTCTTATGGCTTGCAGGTAGAAGCTGTTTAGAAGCCTCTTGGACCTAGACTTGGCACTCCGGTACCGCTTGCCATGCGGTAGCAGCGAGAACATTCTATGACTAGGGTGGCTGGAGTCTTTGACAATATTTAGGGCCTTCCTCTGACACTGCCTAGTATAGAGGTCCTGGACGGCAGGAAGCTTGACCCCAGTGATGTACTGGGCCGCACACACTACCCTCTGTAGTGCCTTGCGGTCGAAAGCCGAGCAGTTGCCATACCAGGCAGTGACGCAACCAGTCAGGATGCTCTCGATGGTGCAGTTGTAGAACCTTTTGAGGATCTGAGGACACATGCCAAATCTTTTCAGTCTCCTGAGTGGGAATACGTTTTTGTTGTGCCCTCTTCACGACTGTCTTGGTGTGCTTGGACCATGATAGTTTGTTGGTGATGTGGATACCAAGAAACTTGAAGCTCTCAACCTGCTCCACTACAGCCCCGTCGATGAGAATGGGGGCATGCTCGGTCCTCCTTTTCCTGTAGTCCACAATCATCTCCTTTGTCTTGATCATGTTGAGGGAGAGGTTGTTGTCCTGGCACCACACTGCCAGGTCTCTGACCTCCTCCCTATAGGCTGTCTCGTCGTTGTCGGTGATCAGTCTTACCACTGTTGTGTCATCAGCAAACTTCATGATGGTGTTGGAGTCGTGCCTTGCCGTGCAGTCATGAGTGAACAGGGAGTACAGGAGGGAACTGACCACGCACCCCTGAGGGTGTGTTGAGGATCAGCGTGGCGGTTGTGTTGTTACCTACCCTTACCATTTGGGGGCGGCCCGTCAGGAAGTCCAGTATCCAGTTGCAGAGGGAGGTGTTTAGTCCCAGGGTCCTTAGGGTCCTTAGCTTATGATGCGATGTGAATGGATTGTATTCATTCTCCTGCCTCACTGCACCAAAATTGCTGAGTGAGTCACTAGTGCACGACAATAATTTTACATATAAGTTGCCAATATCGCTTGTGTTTTACGTCTGTGGACTGCAAAGGAGACTGTAGCCTGATCCACCCTGCTCTAAACTAGCTTCTCCTAAAAAAGAGGGCTTACATTTTTCCTCAGGTACTCAATAAACATCCTACAGTGTATAGCTTTGTAATGCACACACTCAATACAGATATCCAATAAAGATCATAAATCCTAGTAATAGAGATGGCAGCTGTATGATATGTGAGGTTTCAGAGGGGGGAAAACAAGCTTCAATTAGAATTCAGCCGGGCCATGCAGAGGAGTACCGGGAGTTCAGACAAATATTGGTTTTGTGTCAAAAAGCCACTTAAAAGTTAGATGTGTTAATCTTGTTGCTAATGGCCCTCTGAACATCTCCTTAATATTCTCCCCCCAGTCTCCTCAAACAGAGGTTGTCCCCACAAGGTTAATTAGTAGTGGATCCCCTGACATTCTCAAAGCGATGAGGGCTTCAATGGAGGAGGTACATACCTCCACACAACACTGGCAAACAAGGTTAATGGGCCTCCAAAATCTCTCTCTCTCACCCGCATTCATCTACATACAGTGTGTTACTTTTTACTAGTGTTGGTAATTAACACGATTGAGGTGTGTCTGGGGCAATTATGCCCGTTGATAAGATATAAAAAGCATTTTAGCCAAGACACAGCAACAATATGACAAGCCTGTAAATCATAGGTGTTTTTTTATCTTGTTCCCACTACATTAGTGAATAACTAATTGACTTGCTTGTGTAATTACATGACCAAAATGATATAGAGCACTATTGGGTCACATATGAAAATTAATCAGCATTGCTGTGGTCACACATAATAAATGTTTAAAAGAAAACATGCCTCAGAAAGATTTTTCTATTCATGCCTAATTCAGGCCATGTTTTTGATGTAACTGATTGTGAAGTAGCTGTTGTATTTGCCAAACATACCCTCGAGAGAGACAGCAGCAGAGTACATAAGCAGCTATTCTGAGAAAAACACACAGAGACATCCCTCACAAAGGTACAGTTGAAGTCGGAAGTTTACATACACTAAGTTGACTGTGCCTTTAAACAGGTTGGAAAATTCCAGAAAATGATGTCATGGCTTTAGAAGCTTCTGATAAGCTAATTGACATCATTTGAGTCAATTGGAGGCTTATCTGTGGATGTATGTCAAGGCCTACCTTCAAACTCAGTGCCTCTTTGCTTGACATCATGGGAATATCAAAGAAATCAGCCAAGACCTCCGAAAAAAAAGGTTCATCCTTGGGAGCAATTTCCAAATGCCTGAAGGTACCACGTTCATCTGTACAAACAATAGTACGCAAGTATAAACACCATGGGACCACGCAGCCGTCATTCCGCTCAGGAAGGAGACGCGTTCTGTCTCCTAGAGATGAACGTACTTTGGTGCGAAAAGTACAAATCAATCCCAGAACAAAAGCAAAGGACCTTGTGAAGATGCTGGAGGAAACAGGTACAAAAGTATCTATATCCTCAGTAAAATTAGTTCTATATCTACATAACCTGAAAGGTCGCTCAGCAAGGAAGAAGCCACTGCTCCAAAACTGCCATAAAAAAAGCCAGACTACAGTTTGCAACTGCACATGTGGACAAAGATGGTACTTTTTGGAGAAATGTCTTCTGGTCTGATGAAACAAAAATAGAACTGTTTGGCCATAATGACCATTGTTATGTTTGGAGGAAAAAGGGGAGGCTTGCAAGCCGAAGAGCACCATCCCAACCGTGAAGGACAGGGGTGGCAGCATCATGTTGTGGGGGTGCTTTGCTGCAGAAGGGACTGGTGCTTGGTCGCAAATGGGTCTTCCAAATGGACAATGACCCCAATCATACTTCCAAAGTTGTGGCAAAATGGCTTAAGAACAACAAAGTCAAGGTATTGCCATCACAAAGCCCTGACCTCAATCCTATAGAAAATCTGTGGGCAGAACTGAAAAAGCGTGTGCGAGCACGGAGGCCTACAAACCTGACTCAATTACACCAGCTCTGTAAGGAGGAATGGGCCAGAATTCACCCAACTTATTGTGGGAAGCTCGTGGAAGGCTACCCAAAACGTTTGACCCAAGTTAAACAATTTAAAGGCAATGCTATCAAATTCGAATTGAGTGTATGTGGACTTCGAGACCCACTAGGAATGTGATGAAAGAAATAAAAGCTGAAATAAATCATTCTCTCCACTATTATTCTGACATTTCATATTCTTAAAATAATGTGGTGATCCTAGTTGACCAAAGACAGGGAATTTTTACTAGGATTAATTGTCAAGAATTGTGAAAAACTGAGTTCAAATGTATTTGGCTAAGGTGTATGTAAACTTCCGACTTCAACTGTATCTGTGTCACGAATGACTTTACATCAAGAGTCACACTTCAAAACTGACCTTGAATAAAGGGTGTTTTCCCTGTTTCCCCAGAGTATATAGGATCACAGCACTAAGTATCATGTGACCCCATGTGTCCTCACTCCTCCCCTAGCTCCACTGTGATCTCTGTAGGCACGGCATGATTTATCACACCAATATCCCCCTCACCACTGCCCTGATTGCTTTGATAACTTTATTGACATTACTTCAGATCCCACGGAACGCACAGGTCCCATGACTTTTTCAAGGGTGTCCCGGGACTACATGGACTTAAATGATAATCAACCTCAAGCATGTGCCTGGAGTTTTATGTGCCTCTATCATGTTGACTATTTATGTATTCAGCACAGTGGCCCAACTCCAGTATCTCTCTCTTCTCTCCTCCCTCCAGCTCCTCATCCTCAGTGCTATTCCCCCAGAGAGAGGAGGATAAGAGAAATCCAGCTGCTTCTCTGAGGTCACAGGCAGAACTGTAGCTGATGTGGCAGAGGTTTGTAAGGGAATGAAAAGGAGAAGAGGAGCAGCTAAGAGTTTTAAGTATGACCCAGTCCTCCTTTGGAGATGAAGGTGGCACAGCGTGCAGTGTGGAGCTTGAGAAGAATTTGGCTTTCTGACTCTCTCATATGCACATCTAAGCCCTTTCCAGTCTCTGCTGGTCTGGCCTGGCAGTCAGTGCATACAGCAGGTGCTGTGTTTGGTATTGGTTATGAGATTCCAGCTCCCCAGACAGTGCAGTGAGGCATGCAGTGTGTGATATTCAAGACTGAAATGAAACAGGGGCCGCTTTTGAGGCAGAAAATCAGATGTAACATTTGTATCGTAGTGTTTATTTTGTAACGTTTGTTTAATGTGTTTGTTTGAATGAATAAAGCAAGCCACATTAACAGATTGAACACTCCTATGTGTTAGATACCTCTATTTCAAAACATGTTGTCAGCCTAAGGCTTGTGAAATGTTGCAAATTTATATAGATTCTTAAAATACCTACAGATTTTTAAACACGTTCTCTCACCAGCAAACTTTAAATGTTTTACATTTTAGCTGTGATAATTATTTAATCAAGATAAATCTTCAACAATTCCCCATACAGACCCTTCATGTTATTCCTCTAATAAAAATGAATGCCCCCAGCTGAGTGGATAGCTATCTCTGATTTCAGGCTCTGGGAAGGATGTGCAGGTTGTGTAGGGTTTTTGTACTGACTCAAACCTCTTTAGCGCAATTGATAGAGCATGGCTCCTGCAACTCCAGGATGGTGGATTCAATTTCCGTGGCCACCTATGTATAAAAAAAAGTATGCAGACATGACTGTACGTCGCTGTGGAGAAAAGTGTCTGCTAAATGTTAAATATTGTACATGTTCACTCCAAATACAACATGTAGGCACATACTTGCTTTTTACACCACATATACAGTACCAGTCAAAAGTTTGGGAACACTACTCATTCAAGTTTTGTTTTTATTTGTACAATTTTCTACATTGTAGAATAATATCGAAGACATGAAAACTATTAAATAACACATATGGAATCATGTAGTAACCAAAAAAGTACGAAACAAATCAAAATCAATTTTATATTTGAGATTCTTCAAAGTAGCCACCCTTTGCCTTGATGACAGCTGTGCACACTCTTGGCATTCTCTCAACCAGTGTCATAAGTTAGTCACCTGGAATGCATTTCAATTAACAGGTGTGCCTTGGTAAAAGTTAATTTATGGAATTTCTTTCCTTCTCAATGCGCTTGAGTCAACCTGTTGTGTTGTGACAAGGTAGGGGTGATGTACAGAAGATGGCCATATTTAAATAAAAAAACAAGTCCATATTATGGCAAGAACAGCTCAAATAAGCAAAGAGAAACAACAGTCCATTATTACTTTAAGTCCCGAAGGGCAGTCAATCTGGAAAATGTCAAGAACTATGAAAGTTTCTTCAAGTGCAGTCGCAAAAACCATCAAGTGCTATGATGAAACGGTTCTCCACAACAAAGGAAGACTCAGAGTTACCACTGCTGCAGTGGATAAGTACATTAGAGTTTACTGCACCTCAGATTGCAGCCCAAATAAATGCTTCACAGAGTTCAAGTAATAGACACATCTCAACATCAACTGTTCAGGGGAGACTGTGTGAATCAGGCCTTCATGGTCGAATTGCTGCAAAGAAACCACTACTAAAGGACACTGATAACAAGAAGAGACTTACTTGGGTCAATAGATATCAGCAATGGACAATAGACTGGTGAAAATCTTTCCTTTGGTCTGATGAGTCCAAATGTGAGATTTTTGGTTCCATCCGCCGTGTCTTTGTGAGACGCAGAGTAGGTGAATGGATGATGTCTGCATGTGTGGTTCCCACCGTTAAGCATGGAGGAGGAGGTGTGATGGTGTGGGGGTGCTTTGCTGGTGACACTGTCGGTGATTTATTTAGAATTCAAGGCACACTTAATTAGCATGGCTACCACAGCATTCTGCAGCAATACACCATCCCATCTGGTTTGAGCTTAGTAGGACTATCACTTGTTTTTCAACAGGACAATGTCCCAACACCTCCCAGGCTGTGTAAGGGCTATTTGACCAAGAAGGGGAGTGATGGAGTGCTGCATCAGATGACCTTGCCTCGACAATCACCCGACCTCAACCCAATTGAGATGGTTTGGGATGAGTTGGACCGCAGAGTGAAGGAAAAGCATATGTGGGAACTCCTTCAAGACTGCATTCCAGGTGAAGCTGGTTGAGGGAATGCCAAAAGTGTGCAAAGTTTCATCAAGGCAAAAGGTGACTACTTTGAAGAATCTCAAATATACAATATATTTTGATTTGTTTAACACTTTCTTGGTTACTACATGATTCCATACGTGTTATTTCATAGTTTTGATGTCTTCACCATTATTGTACAATGTAGAAAATAGTAAAAATAAAGAAAATCCCTTGAATGAGTAGGTGTGTCTGTCACGCCTTGATCTGTTTCACCTGTCTTTGTGCTTGTCTCCACCCCCTCCAGGTGTCACCCATCTTCCCCATTATCCCCTGGGTACTTATACCTGTGTTCTCTGTTTGTCTGTTGCCAGTTCGTCTTGTTTGTCAAGTCAACCAGCGGTTTGTCTCAGCTCCCTCTTTTCCTCAGTCTCTCTTTTCTCGCCCTCCTGGTTTTGATCTTTGCCTGTCCTGACTCTGAGCCCGCCTGCCTGACCCCTCTGCCTGCCACTGAGCCTGCCTGCTATCCTGAACCTTTGCCCCACAACTCTGGATTATCGTCCCATGCCTGCCTTGACCTGTCATTTGCCTGTCCCTGTTGCTGTAATCAACATTGTCACTTGAACACAGTCTGCATTTGTGTCTTACCTGAAACGTGATAGTGTCCAAACTTTGACTGGAAATGTTGGTCCAAAGCAAACAAACAGAAAGTCATTTGTACACCCAGGAAAATAAAATGGTATAGCTAGACAGTTTTAATATGACTGTATTTATGACTATTGCCATATTATTAGGGTTACAGATATACTAGCGTGGAGAGCTGGGGGGGAGGACTTAGACTCATATATAAACATTGATTTGACACTGGGGGCACTAGAGTGGGACAAAAAAGATGATTAATTATGTTTGCGTTCTATCATATGAAAAGATGTGCTGAGCACAGAATGACCATGCATTCTGATCTCCATCATGGGTCATAATGGTATCTCTCTCCCATTTTAATTTCCTCTTCAGGCAGAAGGTTTACGTTCGCTGTGACTAAGCTCCTAGATTCCCTGCCCGTTGACTCAGCAGTTAAGTGCATTAATTCCCCATCTCTCTGACTCATTTGGTATTCTGGCGGATAGAAAACAAGGACTTCCTGTGGCTGCCTAATGCTACATAAAGCTGTGAGCAAACATACGATAAAACTGAGTGTGAAAGCGGGGTTTTGACAGGGATAACAGCACAGTAACAAGACCGGCAGCCATTTTGAAACTCTGTCCCTGAGTGTATCATATACTACATTCAAAGAGGCACCATTGCACATCCAAATCATTGAGAGTGTGCCTCACAATGTCTTTCTTTTTCAGATAGGGAGACAGAGTGCAGGCATAGGAGTGGGGAGTTAATGAACTGAAATTAGCCTATTTGCATTGAGCCAGAGGAGAGTGGCTGGGGCCTTTAATGTGAGCAGGGTGAATCTAAAAAGAAGAAGCAAAGACTTAAGATCCTATCTCTCAGGATGGAAAAGCTTTTTCAGGGATGCCCATAGGGCCCAAGGCTGTTCAGGCTGAGACTCAGCCTGTGAGGAGAGAGATGGAAGGAGGATTATTCAGTTGGCCCTCTCTCTTTTATAGTCGGTGATACGCCACACCAAGCAGCCCATTTAATGAGACGGCACCGCCTAGCTGTCAGTGTCTCATTGACTTATGAAGAGGGCCCCGGGACGTTCATCATTAGCACCGAGCAGAACTCAGGGTTCAAACTCGCTGGCGAAAAATGGGGTTAACAGACTGATCAGAGAGAGGAGAAAAAGAAAGAGCGAGACAGAGAGACAGACAGACAGAGACCGAGAGAGGGACAGACAGAAACAGAGACAGGAAGACAGAGAGAGGCAATGGAGACCAGATTCCACTGGGCAGGCCCTGAGATCTCAGTCCCATGCAGTGAGCCCTGTGGGTTGGTAGTGAAGCCCTGCTGTTACATAAGTGTGAGGGAAGGGTGAGCAGACCACACAGCCTTCTGGGATCTGTGGCTCTCCTCTTCGTGCCTATGGCCTGCTGAGTGGAAATTGGCTTTGTATTATGGAGGAAAACCACAAAACACTTGCGGTGCCTCCCTGGACTCTCTTATGGGAATAGTGGTGGGAGCGAGGGAGATCAGATGTGCGACATCATTATCTCCCTCTTAGAGTAACGCTGAACATGGTTGTAGAAGAGACCAGAGGTGTTAATGAGGTTGGACATAAACAGGAGCTGCATAGAAGTTTCAGTGCTGTTTCTAATGAATATAAAGCTAGAGAAAATGTATCCTTCGCTGACTAATTAAAGCTGTATGTCTGGGACTCACATCATTATCTACATTGTGAATGAAATCACTGCATTTCATTTGAGAGATTGTGTCCTATTGTTCTAAGCCCACAAGTTCCTTTACTTCCCCTGTCCATCTATTCTATCCTTCTTTCCTTTCAAATCAAATCACATTTTTATTTGTCACATGCGCCGAATGCTTACTTACAAGCCCTTAACCAACAATGGAGTTTTAAGAAAATACATTAAAAAAAGTAAGAGATAAGAATAACAAATAATTCAAGAGCAACAGTAAATAACAATAGCGGGGCTATATACAGCGGGTACCGGTACAGAGTCAATGTGTCAATGTGTCCGTTCATCCATTCTTCCTTTGATGCCAAGTAAAATAATCTGCACATCATCTCAATGCAAATATCACACCATACCTGTACCATCTTATCTCTCAAAGGTAAGTATAACTTTCATAACAATCAGAGAGTGTATAATGTTTTTTATGTTAGAATAAAAACACTATGGAATGACATTGAGGAAGTTATCACATTGACATGTTACATTGTCCATGTCTGAATGTTCTCTTTTTACACCCCAGGAACAATGAGGGACCTGCAACGGGGTGTTGAGATGAAGGCAAGAAGCCTGTGTAGCATGCAGCCACAAATTGGAATGTGTGTTATGGAAAGAGTGACACTCTGCTACGAATTATGATAACCAGTAACAGATTTGTCACCTATACTAATTCCAAAGTAACTGCTAAAGTATAAACAGATTGTAAATCAGGAATACAACAAGCCACATTTCTTTCCCGCCAGGGACAAAATACACATTTGCTTGTTCTGTGAGAGAGAACATCATCTTAAAATGAAAAAAATGTAATTGCATGAGTCAGACACGTTGGTATTCTGAAAGGCATGACCATCCGGATGAGAAGGAAAACCATAATGCCTGTTAATCACTCTGGTTGATTTGATCTGTTATTGAAATTTTATAGCCTACTGAGTTGAAGATTCCAATTTCACGACAACAATGCATTGATACTATGGGACAGGGATTTTCATACATTAGGCACAATTTGTTGACAGAATCAAATATTGTGCAGAGCCAGCACCTTTACTTCATTTTTGCTCTTGTCTTGGTTATAAATTAGAGAAAGGCCAGAACACCCAGAGAATATTTTACTTTACGGAATATGGATCACTGACTATTAAAAGCGCTTCCCAAATGAGAGAGGTTGGTTGGCAATGCAAAGAATAGAATAAACAGGAAGCAAATTCACCTCATTTGCCGTTATAACATTTCCCACATTTGTACATGTCAAAAGTGGAATTCATTTTCACAGCCGAACAGCTTTGTTTATTTGACCGAAACAGGGCTGGAGAACACACACTCATCTTTTTTTCGAGAGGTGCTTCATCACCTTCTCCTCCCCTCTGTCTCGCCCTCCCTCGTCTGCTGCTGACACTGATCATTTCTAAGCGTGTGTCTCTCTCACTCTCTGTCATAATCACTGCTCTTTATGATCACTTTGCCCTCTCTGCCCTTTAAAGATGTCAGGGTAATGAGTGCTCTGGAGGACTGGGTGAGTGGGTTATTTAGCTATTCAGTCGAGCTCACACAATCCTTGTCTACTGAGGAGAGTGGCAGCTTGGTGCAGCACTGAATACACAAGGTCATTAAAGTGAAATGAGCTGGAGGCTCAAAACAGATGAGATACCAATCTGGGCACGGGGGTAGAAGTAACATAGTAAAGGTAAATCTGTCTCCTTCCATTTAGCATGATATTTTACGTTTAATATGGTATGTATTAATTTGTGGATCCATTTCATCTGATATGTTATAAATTACAATTCGTATGATATGTTACAAATTACAAGTTCTTGTGGCTAACGTTAGCTAGGTGGCTAACATTATCTAGGCTAGGGGTTGGGGTTAGAGGTTAAGGTTAGGGTTAAGGTTAGGGTTAAGGATAAGGTTAGGGTTAGGGGAAGAGTTCACTAACATGCTAAGTAGTTGCAAAGTAGCTGAAAAGTAGTAAGTAGTTGCAATGTTGCTAATTAGATAAAATGCTCAAGTTGTTTGTGATGTGATTCGAACATGCAACCTTTGGGTTGTTAGACATTTGCATTATACGCCTGACCAACCTCCTTCCTTTTGTTATTGCTTCAGTAACCTTCTGTCTTATTTAACCATACCAAAAGTAACATATCATACTCATTTGAGTGTGACAGATTTACATTTACTATGTTACGTCTAGTCAATGAGACCAGGCTGAAGATACACCTTTGACAATGTGCATGTTCTCTATTAACTTCACTCATCTTTCTGCCCCTGTAATTTACTGTCCAGTAATATGTGTAAATACAGGTTTCAGTGAGGGAGGACTGTTTGCACATACATTATTTGACTGAAATGGCATGGCATATGACCTGCAGATGATAGGTCTCTTTTAACAAATTAAAAGTTCTGTCTGGATTGTACTCTGAAGATGACCAGTTTCAGGAAGCTAGGCATAAGTCGCATGTCACTACTTCACAGGAGAGGAATTTGAACATATTTTTTATTTATTTATCATAATGCGGTTTTTGGTAGAAATGCCTTCTGGAACATGTGAACTTTCATGTGCCTTAATAACAAACTTGTATGCCATTTGTAAATATGAATAAAAGTGTTAAATTACGAACCTAGTAGGTTGAGCCATGGAAAAAAGTGAGGGACCTTCCCGCAATCCATGATTGGCTGAGATAATGGACGGGCTGGACATGCCAAGAGGTGAGTTCGGATTGGTCTGCCATGTATTACGCTTCTATAACATGAGCTGCTCAGTATGTGTGAATAATCCTTTCTACCGTGGATTTTATGAAAGATACAGTAGCCATCGAGAACTGTAAAAGTGTTGCCACTGCTCTCAACAACATTGCTGCCCTGAATTTAGCACAGGTTAGTGGGAAAAAGTTCTGATGGACTACTTTCTGGAGGACGATCGTGACTCTGAAAATGAATCAGACAGTGAGGAAATATCTGACTTAGGTAATAACAGTTTCATTGAAGCAGACAATGTCGAGTCTTCTGATGACAGTGATGGGGAAGAAACGGTGATCAACAGTGTTGCTGTCACGATAGAAGTTGACAGAGTTTTGAAATCAGTGGAATGTCCGGTGGAAGCAGAGTATGAGAAGGAGATGGAGAAAAGTCTGGAATTTGACTGCATCCGTGACAGAGAGGGAGAAAGATCTGATGATTCTTATGGCATTGCACAAGGTCAGTGTGAACCGGAGTAACTTGACACAATGGGTCTAGCAAGCTGTACAAACAAAACGGTAACAACACAGGATGTCTTACTTAGTTAAAGGGGGACAATCACAGACTACAAAAAGAAAATCAGCCATGTAACGGACACCGACGTCTTGCTTCCAGACAAACTAAACACCTTCTTTGCCCGCTTTGACAATAATACAGTGCCACCAACGCACTGCCATCTCTCCCTATCCCATTCTGCTGTCCCCACATGCTTCAAGATGGCCACCTTTGTTCCTGTACCCAAGAAGGCAAAGGTAACTGAACTGAATGACCATCGCCCCATAGCGCTCACTCCTGTCATCATGAAGTGCTTTGAGAGACAACACTGGGGCCCCACAAGGGTGCGTGATCAGCCCCCTCCTGTACTCTCTGTTCACCCATGACTGCGTGGCCATGCACGCCTCCAACTCAATCAACAAGTTTGCAGACGACACAACAGTAGTAGGCCTGATCACCAACAACGACAAGACAGCCTATAGGGAGTGAGGACACTCGGAGTGTGGTGTCAGGAAAACAACCTCTCACTCAACGTCAACAAAACAAAGGAGATGATCGTGGACTTCAGGAAACCGCAGAGGGAGCTCCCCCCTATCCACATTGACGGGATAGCAGTGGAGAAGGTGGAAAGTTTTAAGTTCCTCTGCGTACACATCACGGACAAACTGAAATGGTCCACCCAAACAGACAGTGTGGTGATGAAGGCTCAACAGCGCCTCTTCAACCTCAGGAGGCTGAAGAAATTTGTCTTGTCACATAAAACTTTTACATATGCACAATTAAGAGCATCCTGTCGTGCTGTATCACCGCCTGGTACGGCAACTGCACCGCTCACAACCGCAAGGCTCTCCAGAGGGTGATGCGGTCTGCACAACGCATCACCAGGGGCAAACTACCTGCCCTCCATTACACCTACAACACCTGATGTCACAGGAAGGCCAAAAAGATCATCAAGGACAAGAACCACCCGAGCCACTGCCTGTTCACCCTGTAACCATCCAGAAGTCGAGGGCAATACAGGTGCATCAAAGCTGGGACAGAGAGACTGAAAAATAGCTTCTATCTCAAGGCCATCAGACTGTTAAATAGCCATCATTAACACAGAGATGCTACTGCCTACATACAGACCTTGAAATCATTGGCCACTC
Source organism: Salmo salar (assembly GCF_965601325.2). Classification (NCBI taxonomy): domain Eukaryota; kingdom Metazoa; phylum Chordata; class Actinopteri; order Salmoniformes; family Salmonidae; genus Salmo; species Salmo salar. The sequence goes on along the minus strand of NC_138302.1, from coordinate 80,868,109 downwards.
TAACAAATGGATCACTAGTCACTTTATTAATGCCACTTCAATAATGATGTTGACATAACTTGCATTACTCATCCCATATGCATATACTGCATTTTATACCATCTATTGTATCTTGCCTATGCTGCTCGGTTATTGCTCATCCATATATTTATGTGTACATATTGTTATTTTATCCCTTTACTTATATTTGTGTGTATTAGGTAGTTGTTGTGGTTTTGTTAGCTGCACTGTCGGAACTAGAATCACTAGCATTTCGCTACACTCGCAATAACATCTGCTAACCATTATATGTGACCAATAAAATGTGATTTTGCATATCTAAATATTCATATTGTCAATTGCCTAATATGCACTTTTTTCATATATGTTATCGTTGAAATGTTACATTTCTGTTTAACGACTGGTACAGTGGCATAATACATTGGTAAATCAGACAGATTGTAGTGGCGAAAATGTGGTCTTATTGTAACGCCCACTTCCGCCAGCCTTCCTATCAGCGGTCAGATTGAGCGCACGCGGTCTTTCTCTTTCCCGGTCAACATGGCGGCATCCATGGCATCACAGGCTGTAGCGAGAGGTTTACGCGGAGCAAGCGCTAAGTACTTATTTCTTGACAAATTCAAGGTACTGACATCATTTAAAATGTTGACAATAGGCTTTTCATTACGCCTTTGCTGTCACTGAGAACTCAGCAAACTCGCTGCTGTAGCCAGAACTGACAGATCAAAATTGAGAAACTGCTCGATGTAATTACCTAACCATCGATGCAATTGAAATGAAATATCTTAAAACGAAACATATTTCCATGGAAGACAACTGTTCGAACACTAGAGCACTGTCAGTAGACTTTAGTCACGAACATCATGCATGCATTCTAGCCATTGTTGTACTGCACATAGTGATTTGAGTATCAAGTTTAATTGACAGTAGTATAGAACTGCTGAATATTGAGGTAATTTGTGTGGCAGACAGCATTTTATTTGCAAGGTTAATCAACTAAAAATAATTAAATCGAGGTGCCTCAAATGAATTAAACTGTTATGGGATATTGATTGACCTCTGTTTTTCCCTGGGTAACTCACTATTCTACCTTTGACCCCAATTGACTTAAATGCTTCTATAACGGTTAATAGTAGTGTCAGCTTTCAAGATGGGGTAATGGTGCAAAGGTTGTTTCCTATTTGTACTTTAAACAGAATGTATGTAGATAAAGTTTCCCTGTTTAACTGATTGTTGCGAAATATATTTTTTTTCTCAGTTGCAACTTCAGTCAGGTCACTAGTTTATAATACACTTTGTTACATGAATCAGAATAGTTTTACATTTGGTGGATACGTTTTCTAAGAATACAAAATAGTAACGTGTTAGGCCATGAGATTGCAGAACAGCATGTCAATCAGCACACTAAGGGCAACCAGATTGAAACAAGTTGCATCATATGTACTCAAACTAGCAGAGATTGACAGATTGTCGGTGACTCTTTTAGCCTAGGCTAGTTGGACTTTTGGAGTCTCCTATGTTGACTTTTTCTTTTGTGCTTTTGCACTTTGTGCATCATGACACATGTTTTCAGAGTTATAGCAGTTTGTCAGTGACACTTAGGGGTAGAGAATAACTTGGGAGTGGATGAGGCTTGATGTCTTTGTTTACTATATCCAGACCTCCCTGATATAGATTCACACAATTACTCCAGCAGTGTTATGTAGTTGTGAGGAACATGTTTTTGAAAGGAGGATGGGTTATTTGTGGCCACAGTTTGAAGGTTGCTGAGTGCGTCATAGCAGTGACCCAGGGGAATAGTCCTATCTCCTATTGATAGATACAGAAGGCTATATTGATGTAGCTAAATGTAGGCCTAGTTCTGCAGTCTAATTCTTCTCTCTTCCAATATTAATTGACCTGAAATAGTTGTGTATGTGTTTTTCCAAGTACCCCAGCCTAATTAACCTTACTAAATAATGGAGTCTAATAATTAGCTATCATCAGAGTTTATTGCTAAAACATCATTGCTGTTATGAATCATTGTCATTAGCGTTATTGCCCTTTATCTACAGGTGAGATACATGGAGGGCACAGTTGACCTAATACCTACTTTTACCCACAGTATAGGCTAGCATCTGTCTGAAGCCCCAAACACAGTTACTGAATCACTCACCATCCCACGACTAGGCTAACACTAACAGCACTCTCCTAGCAAGCGCAGTAGACAGACCACCACCATGGGTACTTGATGCTTGAAAATCTAGTTTGGTATTCTGTGTATAGTGCTAAGTAAGCATATATTTTCATCTCGTTGGTACTGCATAATGAGACATAGCCTAGCTTTGGTAGCTAGGGACTAGCTTCATCTATCAGGAAGAGGGCTTGGGATAATGAGAAGGCACACACTGCCAAGTTGTCTTACATTGCACATCTTTATATTTTCTTAAAAGTCAAACATTTTGAAGATGATGCAAGAAACCTTAGTTTCCATGGTGTGTGTGTGTGATAAATTGGGTATTGGAGAAGGGCAATTCTCTAGTAACAGAGTGATGCTGAGACACTTGAAAATGAATGTCAAACTAAAACCAATGATTGCAAAGTTAAACAAACCATACAACTCTGTACACAAGGACTACATTTACCAATTTCCACATAACATTTTACAAACACATTTAGGCATACTTGAAAAACGGTGCAGATGCAAAGTTTGTAACAGAATGATCGTTGGCACTGTCACTCTGTTTCCAAACTTTGCATCTGTAATGTAAAGTAAATGTCTTTTTGTACAATTTTCTGTGTAAATTGTTAAGGCGTCCTTGTGCATAGTTGTATGGTTTGTTTAACGTTTTCGATTGGATATCATTAGATAGATGATCTCGTGGCAGATCTATTGTGGTATTTTCTGTTACCCTGGTGTTATTGACAACACCACTATGCCTAACTCTTGATGAAGCAGAGCTCAGACATTTTTCCTCCATATTGTATTCTAGCCCAGATGGGTACAGTGAGGGGAAAAAAGTACTTGATCCCCTGCTGATTTTGTACATTTGCCCACTGACAAAGAAATGATCAGTCTATAATTTTAATGGTAGGTTTATTTGAACAGTGAGAGACAGAATAACAACAACAAAAATCCTGAAAAACACGTCAAAAATGTTCAAAATTGATTTGCATTTTAATGAGGGAAATAAGTATTTGACCCCCTCTCAATCAGAAAGATTTCTGGCTCCCAGGTGTCTTTTATACAGGTAACGAGCTGAGATTAGGAGCACACTCTTAACCTGTTGAGGACAGACGTTCCGCTAGCGGAACCCCGTTCCGCCTACGGAACCCCTAGCCAACAGCCAATGGCATTGCACGGGGCGAAATACAAAACCAACTAAAATACCACAATTCAATTTTCTCAAACAATCAACTATTTTACACCATTTTAAAGATAAGACTCTCGTTAATCTAACCACATTGTCCGATTTCAAAAAGGCTTTACAGCGAAAGCAAAACATTAGATTATGTTAGGAGAGTACATAGACACAAATAATCACACAGCCATTTTCCAAGCAAGCATTTATGTCACATAAACCCAAACCACAGCTAAATGGAGCACTAACCTTTGATGATCTTCATCAGATGACACTCCTAGGACATTGTTATACAATACATGCATGTTTTGTTCAATCAAGTTCATATTTATATCAAAAAACAGCTTTTTACATTAGCATGTGATGTTCAGAACTAGCATACCCACCGAAAACCTCCGGTGAATTTACTAAATTACTCATGATAAACGTTGACAAAATACATAACAATTATTTTAAGAATTATAGATACAGAACTCCTTTATGCAATCGCTATGTCCGATTTTAAAATAGCTTTTCGGCGAAAGCACATTTTGCAATATTCTGAATACATAGCTCGGCCATCACAGGCTAGCTAATTTGACACCCACCAAGTTTGGGGCTCACTAAACTCAGAATTACTATTAGAAAAATTGGATTCCCTTTGCTGTTCTTCGTCAGAATGCACTCCCAGGACTTCTACTTCAACAACAAATGTTGTTTTGGTTCCAAATAATCCATAGTTATATCCAAATACCGCCGTTTTGTTCGTGCGTTCAGGTCACTATCCGAAGGGTGACGCGCGAGCGCATTTTGTCACAAAAAAATGTCAAAATATTCCATTACCGTACTTAGAAGCATGTCAAACGCTGTTTAAAATACATTTTTATGCTATTTTTTTCATAAAATAGCGATAATATTCCAACCGGGCAACGTTGTATTCATTCAAAGGCTGAAAGAAGAAAATTGAGAAGTCTTGTGACCGCGCATCTCCAGTCTCACTGTCCCCAGGCTGACCACTCACAAACAGAGCTGCTGTACTTTGCCCAGAGACAGCAGACACCCCATTCCACTTCCTGGCGGCTTTAGAGAGCCAATGGAAGCCTTAGAAAGTGTCACGTTACAGCACAGATGCTGTAATGTCGATAGAGATGCAACAGAAGGACAACAAATTGTCAGGCAGGGCACTTCCTGTATGGAATCTTCTCAGGTTTTGGCCTGCCATATGAGTTCTGTTATATTCACAGACACCATTCAAACAGTTTTAGAAACTTTAGAGTGTTTTCTATCCACATCTACTAATTATATGCATATGCTAGTTTCTGGGCAGGAGTAGTAACCAGATTAAATCGGGTATGTTTTTTATCCGGCCGTGAAAATACTGCCGTCTTTCCCAAAGAAGTTAAAAGTAGTGCTCCTAATCTCAGCTTGTTACCTGTATAAAAGACACCTGTCCACAGAAGCAATCAATCAATCAGATTCCAAACTCTCCACCATGGCCAAGACCAAAGAGCTCTCCAAGGATGTCAGGGACAAGATTGTAGACCTACACAAGGCTGGAATGGGCTACAAGACCATCGCCAAGCAGCTTGGTGAGAAGGTGACAACAGTTGGTGCGATTATTCGCAAATGGAAGAAACACAAAATAACTGTCAATCTCCCTCGGCCTGAGGCTCCATGCAAGATCTCACCTCGTGGAGTTGCAATGATCATGAGAACGGTGAGGAATCAGCCCAGAACTACACGGGAGGATCTTGTCAATGATCTCAAGGCAGCTGGGAACATAGTCACCAAGAAAACAATTGGTAACACACTACGCCGTGAAGGACTGAAATCCTGCAGCGCCCGCAAGGTCCCCCTGCTCAAGAAAGCACATATACATGCCCGTCTGAAGTTTGCAAATGAACATCTGAATGATTCAGAGGACAACTGGGTGAAAGTGTTGTGGTCAGATGAGACCAAAATGTAGCTCTTTGGCATCAACTCAACTCGCTGTGTTTGGAGGAGGAGGAATGCTGTCTATGACCCCAAGAATACCATCCCCACCGTCAAACATGGAGGTGGAAACATTATGCTTTGGGGGTGTTTTTCTGCTAAAGGGACAGGACAACTTCACCGCATCAAAGGGACGATGGACGGGGCCATGCACCGTCAAATCTTGGGTGAGAACCTCCTTCCCTCAGCCAGGGCATTGAAAATGGGTCGTGGATGGGTATTCCAGCATGACAATGACCCAAAACACACGGCCAAGGCAACAAAGGAGTGGCTCAAGAAGAAGCACATTAAGGTCCTGGAGTGGCCTAGCCAGTCTCCAGACCTTAATCCCATAGAAAATCTGTGGAGGGAGCTGAAGGTTCGAGTTGCCAAACATCAGCCTTGATACCTTAATGACTTGGAGAAGATCTGCAAAGAGGAGTGGGACAAAATCCCTCCTGAGATGTGTGCAAACCTGGTGGCCAACTACAAGAAACGTCTGACCTCTCTGATTGCCAACAAGGGTTTTGCCACCAAGTACTAAGTCATGTTTTGCAGAGGGGTCAAATACTTATTTCCCTCATTAAAATGCAAATCAATTTATGTCAAAAATGTTATGTGTTTTTCTGGATTTTTTTGTTGTTATTCTGTCTCTCACTGTTCAAATAAACCTACCATTAAAATTATAGACTGATCATTGCTTTGTCAGTTGGCAAACGTACAAAATCAGCAGGGGATCAAATACTTTTTTCCCTCACTGTATGTTAAAAATGTCCCTCTGCTTCAGGGGTTAAATCGTCCCCACCCTCCCCAGCCTCTCTCCTTGTGTTCAGACTTCATCTACGTGCAATCCGCAGGAGCCTGGACATCTGCCAGCGTTCCAAACAATTGATCGTTTTAGTCTGTGACGGCACACATTGACTTCAGCACCACTTCTCTCCCCCCAGTGGTAAACTCATGCAGAACTTCTAATCTAAGTTTTCTGGCTGCAGCACCTGGTTTTGACACCCTCTCTCGCTCTCTTTTATGGGCCTACTGCCGAAGGGATAAGAGTAACGATCCAGGATGCTGTTGTCTGTGGCACAGTATCAGAGCCCGTGCAGGATGACTGACTGACTGGCAGGTAGTGTCACAATGGAGTCTCATCGGCTATGACAGTTGTCCGCTCCACAGGGAATTACATTTAAGATGATTTGTCAATAACAATGCGCAAGAAATCGCAATATTTCAGATGGATGGTGTATGAGGGAGAGAGGGGGGTAGGGTGTTCTCTTCTCATAAATCAAATCTCCTGAATTCTTGTCTGCACAGTGAGATAATCCTCCAGCTGTTTTTCACTGTCGCCTCACCGTGCTGAATTTGTAAACGTTTGCTGCGTTCTTTAAGGTGTCACAGCTCTCTGGCCCCATGTTGCTGCAACCCAGCGTCAGTTTGAGTAGGAAACGGCGGGGTGAGAGGAGCTCAATGAGAGACTATCCTGAATATTTTAGTGAGGGGGTGGGGACTGCGACGACTGGTTGCTGGAACTTCAAACGCCAGGCGGCTTCCCCATCTGTCTACAGCAAGAACACATTTACATTTCCTCCCAGCGAGGGATACAGTACAGTTAGCTATAACTGGATTGGAATATCATTTCGCCAAGGTTAATAGCCATTTCTGTAGCTCATAAGAGGTGTTTAGGCTTTTTCAATAATTTAGAAGGGCTGCGATCATTCTGAATTTGGCATCCTCCAAAGCAAGAATGTAATGAATGAATGCACACATCAACCCAGTCAATTCAGTTATTTTATATTGATAATAATTAAGTTTGGAGATGCTGGGAAACGTCAGCAGTTGAAATGGAAGGATGAAGAGTAATATTGTAAACACATTTTAAGGATATAGGTTACTGTAGGGCATTGACCTTGACCTAACCTATGTAACCCAGGTCCTGCACAAATCATTCCAGTGTGCGAGGAGTTCACTTTGACAGATGGATCATCCACACCTGCCTCCTCATTCTTATCTTCCCTCTAGACCCTATGACGTCTCCTATTAGCTATGATAATTGCTAACTGTCCTATCTGTGGAGACCCAGAGACTTGGGTTTGTTCTCCAGCTAAGCCTGTCTGCAGCAGATTAAGCCCTGTTGTCCCTCACATTGCAGATGAAGCAAATCTCAGTGATCTAAATCCTGTAGCCATGCTCCACTGCTCCTCTTCCTTCCCCTCTCTACCACAGCACTGCTCCTGCCTCCTCTTCCTTCCCCTCTCTACCACAGCACTGCTCCTCTTCCTTCCCCTCATTACCACAGCACTGCTCCTGCCTCCTCTTCCTTCCCCTCTCTACCACAGCACTGCTCCTGCTCCTCTTCCTTCCCCTCTCTACCACAGCACTGCTCCTGCCTCCTCTTCCTTCCCCTCTTTACCACAGCACTGCTCCTCTTCCTTCCCCTCTCTACCACAGCACTGCTCCTGCCTCCTCTTCCTTCCCCTCTCTACCACAGCACTGCTCCTGCCTCCTCTTCCTTCCCCTCTCTACCACAGCACTGCTCCTGCCTCCTCTTCCTTCCCCTCTTTACCACAGCACTGCTCCTGCCTCCTCTTCCTTCCCCTCATTACCACAGCACTGCTCCTGCCTCCTCTTCCTTCCCCTCATTACCACAGCACTGCTCCTGCCTCCTCTTCCTTCCCCTCTCTACCACAGCACTGCTCCTGCCTCCTCTTCCTTCCCCTCTCTACCACAGCACTGCTGCCTCCTCTTCCTTCCCCTCTCTACCACAGCACTGCTCCTGCTCCTCTTCCTTCCCCTCTTTACCACAGCACTGCTCCTCTTCCTTCCCCTCTTTACCACAGCACTGCTCCTGCCTCCTCTTCCTTCCCCTCATTACCACAGCACTGCTCCTGCCTCCTCTTCCTTCCCCTCATTACCACAGCACTGCTCCTGCCTCCTCTTCCTTCCCCTCATTACCACAGCACTGCTCCTGCCTCCTCTTCCTTCCCCTCTTTACCACAGCACTGCTCCTGCCTCCTCTTCCTTCCCCTCATTACCACAGCACTGCTCCTCTTCCTTCCCCTCTCTACCACAGCACTGCTCCTGCCTCCTCTTCCTTCCCCTCTCTACCACAGCACTGCTCCTGCTCCTCTTCCTTCCCCTCTCTACCACAGCACTGCTCCTGCCTCCTCTTCCTTCCCCTCTCTACCACAGCACTGCTCCTGCTCCTCTTCCTTCCCCTCTCTACCACAGCACTGCTCCTGCCTCCTCTTCCTTCCCCTCTTTACCACAGCACTGCTCCTCTCTCCTTCCCCTCTCTACCACAGCACTGCTCCTGCCTCCTCTTCCTTCCCCTCTTTACCACAGCACTGCTCCTGCTCCTCTTCCTTCCCCTCTCTACCACAGCACTGCTCCTGCCTCCTCTTCCTTCCCCTCTCTACCACAGCACTGCTCCTGCCTCCTCTTCCTTCCCCTCTTTACCACAGCACTGCTCCTGCCTCCTCTTCCTTCCCCTCTCTACCACAGCACTGCTCCTGCCTCCTCTTCCTTCCCCTCTCTACCACAGCACTGCTCCTGCCTCCTCTTCCTTCCCCTCTCTACCACAGCACTGCTCCTGCTCCTCTTCCTTCCCCTCTTTACCACAGCACTGCTCCTGCCTCCTCTTCCTTCCCCTCTCTACCACAGCACTGCTCCTGCCTCCTCTTCCTTCCCCTCTCTACCACAGCACTGCTCCTGCCTCCTCTTCCTTCCCCTCATCTACCACAGCACTGCTCCTGCCTCCTCTTCCTTCCCCTCTCTACCACAGCACTGATCCTGCCTCCTCTTCCTTCCCCTCTCTACCACAGCACTGCTCCTACCTCCTCTTCCTTCCCCTCTCTACCACAGCACTGATCCCATCCCAAACAGGCTGACGTCATGGTTTGCTCCCTCTACCACTGCCTAATGGAGCCTCCTCCAGATGTCCTCTAAGTCCCCTAATGGCCGGGACATGACCTTGACTTCCTCTACAGCTCTCTAGAAGAGGGTAGGAGGCAAGGATGAGAAAGTGAGAGAGAATCACCACTGTCCTGTCAGTTTTGGCTTAAAGCAGGAACACTTCCCTGAGAATTTGAAATGGATTCCATCATCACCCTATTGGAGAGGGGTGTATGTCTGTCAACACCTAATTAGTCCATTCATTTGAAGACTATGTCTTTTTTTCAGAATAAATACTGATCTGAATTAGGCTCCTAATGCTTCATCATGCATGATATTACTACATGGGCGGTTTTATGTGGGGATTTACAGATGATTCACATTGGCCTGTTTATGCTGCAAATTCAAATCATTCTGCCTTTCTGCTCTCCATTTCCTTAAGTGTAGGGTATGCGTCGTCGCGTCACTGCTAACTAGCATGCAGTGGTTGTCTAATTACAATACAGCTCATCTTTATGAGTCAGAACTAATAGCAAACTGCCTCCTCATTAGCTGGAAAACATTTAACTGCAATCAGGACACCTAGTGGTTTTTATACCAAGTCAGTGCAGTGTCTACCTACGTTTCAGGCTCTGCTCTTGTAAATGGATCAGGATTCCAATCCCCTTTAACTCTACCCGGATGGTTCGCTAAACGGAGGCAAAGGGCCCGAGTTCAAAACCTGAATAGGAACCAATCAATTACGTACAATTGGCAAACTGGCAATGTGTTAATTTCTTAAACATTTTGATAATGCCCCTTAGGAGAATTCCAGTTAATTAACTCTGAGGCCATCCGTTGGTGCTAATTAGCCAGAGTAATTTCAAAGGGTTAGGGCCTGGCCATGACTAGTAATGAGGATTTTAACCCTGGGAGACGTCTGGGGACGCCACCGTATTAGAGGAGATTCAGAGCTGTAGACACATCCTCTGTAAGCTGTCTGGCTGGCTCTATATCCGCTTCAGAAGAGGAGAGCGAGAGAGACTAGCCCTAACATGATATAGTACAACTTTTTCAGGTGTTTTTGTTTAACAAAGATATAAAAACATGACTAACTATGCACTTTTTTGTGTAGCATGTAGAGCTGGTGTTGAACAAAGTAGTGTGGCTGAAGGCAGAGTTGTACATTTTGGTGACACCTCCTTTAGTGGACATGAATGGAAACATTAAATCAAAATCCTGTTCTCTAAAGACCATTTAGTTGCAAGATGTCCTTCTCACACCTCTCATTAGGTGTTGTTTTGGCCTACTGTACTGTATAACTAGGCCATCTCTTCCCTTCACCCCCAAAAAATTGTCATTTAGGAGACCTTGAAAGTGTTAATCATTTCAAAGTGTATTTTTTTTTTTTTTAAGTAAACGCCTTGACTAGACTCCCCTAAGCTTCTCTTCCTATTCCCAAAGCAATGTGTATTCCCTTGTGGTTTTTTTGTTTTCTGCAAGGGCTCTTATCGGAATCAATCCCCTATCGACATATTGAGTTATTCTGTCTCTGTGCTCCTAATGGAGGGGCACTATGTCCAGCCTCTGAGACATGCTAATGATGATAGCCTTCCCTGAGAGGGTTAGAGGACAGGCCATGTTCATTCTTCTTTTCTGCTTTAATGCAGCCGTTGGCCCTTAACGGAGCATGCCAGAGGCTTTTTTTATTCATACGTCAAAAAGTTAAACATAACCACTCCATGAAATAATACCTCTAGATTTTGCATCTGAAGAGTGAATGCGTGAGGATGTTGGCCTCTGTCCAGGTGTCCTAATAAAGTATTGATTTTCCTCTCTGCCGTTTGCACGGCTCTTCACCCCATCCATCAGCAGAGTTCTGTTCTAGAAATGTCCTGCTGGGTTGTGTGTCTGCGAGCATTCCTTCAGTTCTGGGTGCTATTGCTTCATGTAGGATTTCCCTCCCCCCAATCAAAGCATGGCGTAAAATAGGGCAATAGCTTAGGCCTAGCCTACTTCATGAGATGTAGCCTACTTGACAAGGCCTTAAGGCCATTTTGTGGATTAGACAGTGATGCGAGCCATCAGGGGAGTGCTCCTGTTCTATGTAGTAGGCCTAGAATATACACTGAGTATACTAAACATTAGGAACACCTTCCTCATATTGAGTTGCACTCGGCATGTACTCTACAAGGTGTCGAAAGTGTTCAACAGGGATGCTGGCCCATGTTGACTCAAATACTTCCCACAGTTGTGTCAAGTTGGCTGGATGTCCTTTGGGCTGTGGATCATTCTTAATACACACAGGAAACTGTTGACCGTGAAAAACCCAGCAGCGTTGCAGTTCTTGACACAAACTGGTGTGCCTGGCGCTTACTACCATTCCCCATTTAAAGGCACTTAAATATTTTGTCTTGCCCATTCACCCTCTGAATGACACTCATACACAATACCTGTCTCAAGGCTTGAAAATCTTTATTTTACCGTCTTCTCCCCTTCATCTACACTGATTGTAGTGGATTTAAGTGACACCAATAAGGGATCATAGCTTGCAACTGGTCAGTCTGTCATGGAAAGAGCTGGTGTTCTTAATGTTTTCTATACTCAGTGTACAGTACTGTATATCTTGTGGCAGGTGTACCCAATTACTTATGCGTGTTTCTGCGTTAGCCTGAATTGGACCAACTAGCCCTACAGTGTGATGAGGCTGCCTCAGAATAGGTCTCCTGTTAGTAACACTGTGAAGCAACCGGCAGAGCGGGTAAGATTGGACCTCCTTTCTACGTAATGATACTTCTGCATGACATTGTTCCTATCTCACAAACAACGGAGTTTGCTAAACCGCTGTCATTTTGTACCACTTGAAAGTAAGAGCTGAGGGTGCTTCTGAGTCTGCTGAATGCCATATGCCAGTTCTGAGGTAGGCTCAGTGTGCTTGCTGCCCTGGCTCTGTCCTTCTACGCCACTCCTTGGTGGTGCATCTGCGACACTGCACAATTTAATGCAGCTGCTGCCACAGCACTGTCCTCTGCTCTCTGCCTTTGTATGGGGACAGACAGACAGACAGTAACTCTGTGTGCTTTACAGAGAGGAGCCGTATGGACCGCTGCAACACATGCTTCACTCAGCACATTTGGGTGCTTTATGCAACCGTTTTTGGTTAATTATATTCATTTTTGAATGTCAGTTTCTTTTAATGACTTTGGTAACTTACAGTATGCCTTGTTGCATTTTTCCTCTTGTTGTTGTGGCAAAATGACGAGCATAGGGCCTAGGCCCATATTATATTCATTCCCTTTTAGTCTTTATATTCAGGTCATTTGATTGGCTGTTTGATGATCGAGGATCAACTATTGATATTCTAGTAGTCAAAAGATTGTAAAAATAAAAAGTAAAGTAAAGGCTCATCTTTGTATCTTGAAGTGCTTTGCTCTGACATTTTGTGATCACTGGCTGAATGTCAAGAATTTAGCTGTATGCCTGCTGAAAGAAAAAATCTCCCTCACAGAATATTGTGGTCTTCACTTTTATTGGTACTTTTTACTCTCGCTTGAACTTGGTGGCCAGATCTTTGGCTGTACAACTTCTGCTCGTACTTTGGTGTGAAGACCAATGTTGATGCTCAGACAGGGACACTGGTTGATAAAGGTACCAGCAGGGTGGAATTATTTTGTTACATAGTTTTTCCACAAAAGATTAGCCTAAATCTAATTGACCTAATACCTCCAGCATAAAAAAACAAAAAAAAACAAGAAGCCCTATAGGCTATGTTAATGGTGACCTGTAAAGTGTCCAGTCACTGCCTGGCTATAGCTTATTGAGTAAAGACTGAGAGGAGAGAGCACTAAATGTATTTACTGATGCATACCCTCTGAGGTGAACTCTCTCAAGATCTCATTTCCAGTGACAGTTATAGCCTTTCATGTTTTATGGCTCTACCGCTCAGGAACATGTCCTTTTTTCACTTTCACAATGAATGAGACCGTGGCCATGTCTGAATAACCATACTAGCGTACTGCATACTATTTTCTCTTCGTACGTACCGTTTAGTGAAAAGTATGCCACGGCCGCAACGCAGTAGTGGCTCCTGATTGGCTGAGTAGGTTTGGCGGGACCGAGTGCGGGTGGATTTTTCCAAATTCAACAGACATGCATCGCATTAACCAGCCTGATAATAGCTAATTTACCATTTGAGAAATGTCTCTAAACTCTGAATAGAATAGGAATGGATTTATAGGCCTACTCAGGCTGGTTATAGGCAGACTATCGCATTCAACCTATACCATAGCCCATCTATCCTATATAAAAAGGACTTATATTTATTAGTGAAAGCTAAATTAACTAACATACTCTACCAGTCAAAGTTTGAACACACCTACTCATTCGAGGGTTTTTCTTTATTTTTTACTATTTTCAACATTGATGAATGATAGTGAAGACATCAAAAAGATGAAATAATACGTATGAAATTATGTAGTAAACAAAGGTGTTAAACACATTTTAGATTTGAGATTCTTCAAAGTAGCCAGCCTTTGCATTGATGACAGCTTTGCACACTCTTGGCATTCTCTCAACCAGCTTCAGGAGGTAGTCACTTGGAATGTTTTTCAATTAACAGGTGTGCCTAAAAGTTAATTTGTTGAATTCCTTCTTCATGCGTTTGAGCCAATCAGTTGTGTTTTGACAAGGTAGGTGTGTTATACAGAAGATAGCCCTATTTGGTAAAAGACCAAGTCCATATTATGGCAAGAACAGCTCAAATAAGCAAAGAGAAACGACAGTCCATTATTACTTTAAGTCCCGAAGGGCAGTCAATCTGGAAAATGTCAAGAACTATGAAAGTTTCTTCAAGTGCAGTCGCAAAAACCGTCAAGCGCTATGATGAAACTGGCTCTCCACAACAAAGGAAGACCCAGAGTTACCACTGCTGCAGTGGATAAGTTCATTAGAGTTTACTGCACCTCAGATTGCAGCCAAATAAATGCTTCACAGAGTTCAAGTAATAGACACTTCTCAACATCAACTGTTCAGAGGAGACTGCGTGAATCAGGCCTTCATGGTTGAATTGCTCCAAAGAAACCACTACTAAAGGACACTGATAACAAGAAGAGACTTGCTTGGGTCAAGAAGCACGAGCAATGGACATTAGACTCGTGGAAATCTGTCCTTTGGTCTGATGAGTCCAAATGTGAGATTTTTGTGATGGTGTGGGGGTGCTTTGCTGGTGACACTGTCGATGATTTATTTAGAATTCAAGGCACACTTAACCAGCATGTCTACCACAGCTTTCTGCAGTGATGCGCCATCCCATCTGGTTTGTGCTTAGTGGGACTATAATTTGTTTTTCAACAGGACAATGTCCCAACACCTCCCAGGCTGTGTAAGGGTTATTTGACCAAGAAGGGGAGTGATGGAGTGCTACATCAATGACCTGGCCTCTACAATCACCCAACCTCAACCCAATTGAGATAGTTTGGGATGAGTTGGACCGCGGAGTGAAGGAAAAGAAGCCAACAAGTGCTCAGCATATGTGGGAACTCCTCATTCTTCATGATGCTGGTTGAGAGAATGCCAATAGTGTGCAAAGCTGTCATCAAGGCAAAGGGTGGATACTTTGAAGAATCTAAAATATATTATTATTATTATTATTATTATTAATATAACACTTTTTTGGTTACCACATGATTCCATATGTGTTATTTCATAGTTTTGATGTCTTCACTATTAATCTACAATCTACAATTAATCTACAATGTAGAAAAGAAAAACCCTTAAATGAGTAGGTGTGTCCCAACCTTTTACTGGTACTGTATATAAATTCAATCAAATAGCCTATTACAGACACGAAAACTTATCAAATGTTCAAATCAAAAAGCTATCACACATAAAAACGTGGACAGTCGGGTACATCACAAATTCAGAACCGCTGGACAGTAGCATAATAAACTAAAGTACTGATCATTGGGAACTAGATAAGAATGCCTGGTAAGGCTTGACCAAATAAATAAAATAATAAAATGAGCAGCCTAGCCTGCAAAACTAAAACAATCCATATGTTCAAATCAAAAGGCGTGATTAAGATGACATCAATAACGCAGCATTATCCGAAGTCCCCGGTGCCGACACATTAAGAAATCAAAAGATAGTGATTTCGTTTAATAGCTCTGCCGAAGGCCAAGAGAACAATGAGCAAGGCAGTTAACCCACAGTTCCCCGGGCGCCGAAGACGTGGATGTCGATTATGGCAGCCCCCCGCACCTCTCTGATTCAGAGGGGTTGGGTGAAATGCGGAAGACACATTTCAGCTGAATGCATTCAGTTGTACAATTGACTAGGTATCCGCCTTTTCCCAATAAACACTTTTCAGTAAAAAAACTGAAATCCACTGAGTAAAAAAGACTTCTCTTTTTAAAGATGTAGCCCACAATTCAATACTTTAAGCACAACAAAAACTATTTAGCCAACATTGACCACCACTGCAGAAGCTTTTGCATCTTCCCAATTAAGTAGCCTAGTTTCCTCCAATGCATTGTGGTAACATGTGCATTGAATTCTACTAGATGAATAGCTGAAGACGTCCTTTAAACCATACTTGTTTTTCGAAATGTCCCATACCATTAAACATAAACATTTTGCATACTGAGAATGTGTCACCGTGATTGCATTGTTTCCCTGCTATTCATTAATTTCGGTAGCACATTCCCCATATCTAATTGATTAGCTGTTGTCAAAACCAAAATTAGTATGATATCTGGGCATTTAAAGTATACTTCACTTACTCAAACTGCCTACTATTTAGGATGCTAGTATGGCTATTCGGGCATGGCCCTTCTCCCCTAGCACCTTTTTTCCCTCTCCTGTTTCTCTCTCTACTGTTTCTCTCTCTACTGTTTCTCTCTCCTGTTTCTCTCTCCTGTTTCTCTCTCCTGTTTCTCTCTCTCTCCTGTTTCTCTCTCTCTACTGTTTCTCTCTACTGTTTCTCTCTCCTGTTTCTCTCTCTCTCCTGTTTCTCTCTCCTGTTTCTCTCTCTCTCCTGTTTCTCTCTCTCTACTGTTTCTCTCTACTGTTTCTCTCTCCTGTTTCTCTCTCTCTCCTGTTTCTCTCTCCTGTTTCTCTCTCTCTACTGTTTCTCTCTCTACTGTTTCTCTCTCCTGTTTCTCTCTCCTGTTTCTCTCTCCTGTTTCTCTCTCTCTCCTGTTTCTCTCTCTCTACTGTTTCTCTCTACTGTTTCTCTCTCCTGTTTCTCTCTCTACTGTTTCTCTCTCTCTACTGTTTCTCTCTCTCCTGTTTCTCTCTCCTGTTTCTCTCTCTCCTGTTTCTCTCTCTCCTGTTTCTCTCTCCTGTTTCTCTCTCTCTCCTGTTTCTCTCTCCTGTTTCTCTCTCTCTCCTGTTTCTCTCTCTCTACTGTTTCTCTCTACTGTTTCTCTCTCCTGTTTCTCTCTCTCTCCTGTTTCTCTCTCCTGTTTCTCTCTCTCTACTGTTTCTCTCTCTACTGTTTCTCTCTCCTGTTTCTCTCTCCTGTTTCTCTCTCCTGTTTCTCTCTCTCTCCTGTTTCTCTCTCTACTGTTTCTCTCTACTGTTTCTCTCTCCTGTTTCTCTCTCTACTGTTTCTCTCTCTCTACTGTTTCTCTCTCTCCTGTTTCTCTCTCCTGTTTCTCTCTCCTGTTTCTCTCTCCTGTTTCTCTCTCTCTACTGTTTCTCTCTCTACTGTTTCTCTCTCCTGTTTCTCTCTCCTGTTTCTCTCTCCTGTTTCTCTCTCTCTCCTGTTTCTCTCTCTCTACTGTTTCTCTCTACTGTTTCTCTCTCCTGTTTCTCTCTCTCTCCTGTTTCTCTCTCCTGTTTCTCTCTCTCTACTGTTTCTCTCTCTACTGTTTCTCTCTCCTGTTTCTCTCTCCTGTTTCTCTCTCTACTGTTTCTCTCTCCTGTTTCTCTCTCCTGTTTCTCTCTCCTGTTTCTCTCTCTCTCCTGTTTCTCTCTCTCTACTGTTTCTCTCTACTGTTTCTCTCTCCTGTTTCTCTCTCTCTCCTGTTTCTCTCTCTCTCCTGTTTCTCTCTCCTGTTTCTCTCTCTCTCCTGTTTCTCTCTCTCTACTGTTTCTCTCTACTGTTTCTCTGTTTCTCTCTCTCTCCTGTTTCTCTCTCCTGTTTCTCTCTCTCTACTGTTTCTCTCTCTACTGTTTCTCTCTCCTGTTTCTCTCTCCTGTTTCTCTCTCCTGTTTCTCTCTCTCTCCTGTTTCTCTCTCTCTACTGTTTCTCTCTACTGTTTCTCTCTCCTGTTTCTCTCTCCTGTTTCTCTCTCCTGTTTCTCTCTCTCTCCTGTTTCTCTCTCTCTACTGTTTCTCTCTACTGTTTCTCTCTCCTGTTTCTCTCTCTCCTGTTTCTCTCTCTCTCCTGTTTCTCTCTCTCTACTGTTTCTCTCTACTGTTTCTCTCTACTGTTTCTCTCTCCTGTTTCTCTCTCCTGTTTCTCTCTCCTGTTTCTCTCTCTCTCCTGTTTCTCTCTCTCTACTGTTTCTCTCTACTGTTTCTCTCTCCTGTTTCTCTCTCTCTCCTGTTTCTCTCTCCTGTTTCTCTCTCTCTCCTGTTTCTCTCTCTCTACTGTTTCTCTCTACTGTTTCTCTCTCCTGTTTCTCTCTCTCTCCTGTTTCTCTCTCCTGTTTCTCTCTCTCTACTGTTTCTCTCTCTACTGTTTCTCTCTCCTGTTTCTCTCTCCTGTTTCTCTCTCCTGTTTCTCTCTCTCTCCTGTTTCTCTCTCCTGTTTCTCTCTCTCTACTGTTTCTCTCTCCTGTTTCTCTCTCCTGTTTCTCTCTCCTGTTTCTCTCTCTCCTGTTTCTCTCTCTCTACTGTTTCTCTCTCCTGTTTCTCTCTCTACTGTTTCTCTCTCCTGTTTCTCTCTCTCTACTGTTTCTCTCTCCTGTTTCTCTCTCTCTCCTGTTTCTCTCTCTACTGTTTCTCTCTCTACTGTTTCTCTCTCCTGTTTCTCTCTCTCTACTGTTTCTCTCTCCTGTTTCTCTCTCTCTACTGTTTCTCTCTCTCCTGTTTCTCTCTCTCTCCTGTTTCTCTCTCTCTACTGTTTCTCTCTCTCCTGTTTCTCTCTCTCCTGTTTCTCTCTCTCCTGTTTCTCTCTCTCCTGTTTCTCTCTCTCTCTGTTTCTCTCTCTCTACTGTTTCTCTCTCTCCTGTTTCTCTCTCTCTACTGTTTCTCTCTCCTGTTTCTCTCTCTACTGTTTCTCTCTCCTGTTTCTCTCTCTCTACTGTCTCTCTCTCCTGTTTCTCTCTCTCCTGTTTCTCTCTCTCCTGTTTCTCTCTCTCCTGTTTTCTCTCTCTCCTGTTTCTCTCTCTACTGTTTCTCTCTCTACTGTTTCTCTCTCTCCTGTTTCTCTCTCTCTCCTGTTTCTCTCTCTCCTGTTTCTCTCTCTCCTGTTTCTCTCTCTCCTGTTTCTCTCTCTCCTGTTTCTCTCTCTCCTGTTTCTCTCTCCTGTTTCTCTCTACTGTTTCTCTCTCCTGTTTCTCTCTCCTGTTTCTCTCTCCTGTTTCTCTCTCCTGTTTCTCTCTCCTGTTTCTCTCTCCTGTTTCTCTCCTCTCCTGTTTCTCTCTCTCTCCTGTTTCTCTCTCCTGTTTCTCTCTCTCCTGTTTCTCTCTCCTGTTTCTCTCTCTCCTGTTTCTCTCTCTCCTGTTTCTCTCTCTCCTGTTTCTCTCTCTCCTGTTTCTCTCTCTCCTGTTTCTCTCTCTCCTGTTTCTCTCTCTCCTGTTTCTCTGTCTCTCTCTCTCTCTGTCTCTCTCTCTCTCTGTCTCTCTCTCTCTCTGTCTCTCTCTCTCTCTGTCTCTCTCTCTCTCTGTCTCTCTCTCTCTGTCTCTCTCTCTCCTGTTTATCTTTCTCTCTCTCTCTCTCTCTCTCTCCTGTTTCTCTCTCCTATCTCTCTATCCAACTATCTCTCTCCCATTTTCTCAAACTCTGCTTCAGTGGGTAGAGGTTGGATGTGTGAGTGTGTGGATGTGTTTTTGGCCCTAAGTATGACTTGCCTTTGCCTGATACATAGCAGTATATAGGACTGTGTGTCAGTTTGTATATGAGTCGGCACAGGCTGCTGGTATTTAATAGCGCCTGGTAGGTTGTCTTGAGCACTGATGAAGATAATTACTTTAGAGCGAGTGCCTCTGGGGAGGGCAGCCTCCTGCAAGTAAATCCTCCACTCACTTCTCTCTCTCCCGGGGCAGGCCTGCAACACAAGCACGACTCACTCCCCTACTACCACCACCCTACATGATTTAGCCTACACATGACTTAGCGCTGACTTAACTTTGACTTAGCGCTGACTCAACTTTGACTTAGCGCTGACTTAACTTTGACTTAGCGCTGACTTAGCGCTGACTTAACTTTGACTTAGCGCTGACTTAACTTTGACTTAGCGCTGACTTAACTTTGACTTAGCGCTGACTTAACTTTGACTTAGCGCTGACTTAACTTTGACTTGGCAGTGACTTAACCTTGATTTGGCAGGATTTTACTGCCATAGTCAAACAGGAAATGAAATAGAATGAAAGGGAATCCTGCAAAAGCTCAAACATATGTGCCAGAGAATAGCCTACTTTCAAAGAGAATAGTAATGGCAAGCCTATAAACGCTCTCACGCTGTGTTGTCACAATACCAGTATTTCGATACTAAGACGTAAGGAAACAAAGGAAGCAGAACATGAAGCGGACTACATTTCTCGAGGAAAACAGTCCTAATGTTGGAAAGAACAGTCACATTCGTTTTATTTTGCAAGCTATAGCACAATATTATACTTAAGTAGGTTTTAAAGGACCATAGAGCTCAGTCTGCTTCGTGTTTTCTTTTTTGCCATGGAAAATGTGGTATTGTAGTAGACAACACTGTTAACGCTGGTGCCTCAACATTTCAAATGTTGACACTGTAGCATTTCCTGTGACAAATTAAACACTAATCATTAGTGATTAGGCTTGGGTGATACCCCGGTATTCAGTATAAATGGTATATTTCAAAATACAGACGGTATGATTTTTGATACCGTAACAACAAAAAAGCTGAAGCAGCGCCCCTTGTGTGCACATTCGGTAATACCGTATACCCGGTATGGTACAGAAACGTTATGACGGTATGATCATCTGCATTCCGCCCAACCCTATTAGTGATTGGTGAAAAAATCGATAGTTACATATTGTGATATTATTTTTGGATGATATTATATTGATATTTGACTTCAAGTATCAATTAGTAAAAAAAAATAGAAAAATGTTGCTACTGTGGATGGCGTTAGCTAGCGCTAGTTGTCCCTTCGCCTTGTTCTCTATCTTCTTTTTAAATAGTGAGCCAACATGTTTTCAGACCTTTTATTTCCCTGACTGAACAAAACTACTTTTCTCTTGTCTCTCTGCAGCAGACATATGGTGAGCAATACGTTTGGAACATCACATCGCAAGAAAATCGATGTATCGAATCGCAATACATATAGAATCGTGAAAGTGATAATATATATCGTATCCGCTCCAAAGGATCGTGATAATATCGAATTGTGAGGTCCCTGGCAATTCCCAGCGCTACTAATCATGCATTCCTGCATGTGGTTCCATTGTGGGGAAAGAAATACACATCAATAACTCCCTTTAGACCGAGAGAACAGGCAATGGGATAAAAGGACTATTTATGCATGGCAGGGTAAAGTGTGGCTTTAGTCCTTCCATGGTATTACAGTGGTGTACTGGTATGTGGGTCTCTCAGTCAGTGTAGTGGGGATAAAGTGCTGTTGGCATCCCACTCCTCTATTGTTTGTCACAAGGTAACTGTCAGTGCCTGGAGGGACACTGCCAGCCCCACTTCACATTCAGCAGCTGTTGTTTTAGGATATTTTCCTCTCCTTTTCTCCTCCCTTTTCTCCCTCTTTGGTGACAGAGAGGAGTCATCCCTAATCGCTCTGAAGTTTTTTCTGCTCCCCCTCTCCAACTGTTCACCAGGTACACGACAGCTGCTTTATTTAAGGTGGTGTTTTTCAAGATGCCAGAAATTAAAATGAGTTAGAAAATAACTTTTTTCTCCTCAGCAGACTTTATCAGAACTTGTCAGATTTAATATTGAGCTCCACTGGTTTTATTGTGCCAACCCATGCTAGCCTGTTAATGATCTACTCACTGTGTGAAGACCTCTCAAGGCAATGTTAGCTCTGAAAAGCAGCCCATTCCATCCTAAAGATGTCTCCTTTCTGTTGAGTCCACAGAGACCCAACACCACTTCTCATTTTACAATGTTATTATTTTTAAGAAGCAGGTGTTATTAGGCCGAAACACTGTAGGCTCTTTCTGCTGACTTCATAACACTCTATAATATAACACACACACACACACACACACACACACACACACACACACAAGGGCTCTACAGTGCGACATTTTATTCCTAAATACCTTCTTTGTATGCTCCGTGTAAAACAACAAAAAAAAAAGGTCCGCGTAGAGCCCTGACACACACACACACACACACACACACACACACACACACACTAGGGTTTCCATTAGCCAGTTTTCATTAGCCAATAAATAATTGGCACCGGCCAATTCTCCGGGAGAAGAAAAAATCCCATTGCGTAATAATGTTTTTTAACCTGTGTGTCGTATGGCAATTGCTCGGCCTCTGACCAAGGCACTTCAGAGAGTGGCGCGTACGGCCCAGTACTGGCCAATAGAATAGGCTATTTCTTTCTCTCACAGAACAACAAGCTGGCCAATAGAATAGGCTATTTCTTTCTCTCACAGAACAACAAGCTGGCCAGTAGAAGAGGCTATTTCTTTCTCTCACAGAACAACAAGCTGGCCAGTAGAATAGGCTCTTTCTTTCTCTCACAGAACAACAAGCTGGCCAGTAGAATAGGCCATTTCTTTCTCTCACAGAACAACAAGCTGGCCAGTAGAATAGGCTATTTCTTTCTCTCACAGAACAACAAGCTGGCCAGTAGAATAGGCTATTTCTTTCTCTCACAGAACAACAAGCTGGCCAGTTGAATAGGCTACTTCTTTCTCTCACAGAACAACAAGCTGGCCAGTAGAATAGGCTACTTCTTTATCTCACAGAACAACAAGCTGGCCAGTAGAATAGGCTACTTCTTTCTCTCACAGAACAAGCTGGCCAGTAGAATATGCTACTTCTTTCTCTCACAGAACAACAAGCTGGCCAGTAGAATAGGTCAACTTTTCTACTATGGGGGATAATAGATTGACATAGGCTAGTGATTTTGCTGTTTGTCTTGTTGGCAGAGGAAAAGTAAATGTGGACATCAGAATTCGATAAGAAGGACCGTACTTTGTTGCCTCCTGGACTTGCATGTTCTGTTAAGATGAAGTACCATCATCTAAATGTGATTTCTGCCATTCTTAGCGCTGTGGGTGGACACCATAATCAAGTTACGCACCCAATGCATATGGGTTTGGTACATTTCTCATATGTCTGGTCAATTAAAATGGTGGCGTTGGACATTTGACCAGCACATTTTCCTAATGTTAACCCTGACACCACACACACACAGCTAGTGTTCAGACTACAAGGTCACTGTGTAGGGAGTCCCAGAGAGAACCTCACACTAGATTGTTTCTGCTTGCCTCATCGTGAAGTGGGCATGAGAGAGAAGGACAATGGCCAGATATTCACCACACACAACTCACCAGCTCACTCTAACACACAACACTGTGCCCCCACTCACTTTATAACATGCAACACCTCGCACTACTGGATGAGGAACAATCCATCACACTGAATACTGGTTGTTGCTGTTTTTAAAACAACTCCAGAGAAGACACATGAGTGGGTCCTCTGCTCTGTTTGTGGCTTTCAATATCTTAAGTGTGGGTAAATGTGTGGGTAAATGTGTGGGTAAATGCACTGCTCAACTTAGGTCAACAGAAGGGTTTTGAATTGAGGCAGTGTAAGCGAAAAGCGCTTCATATTAAATGCTTTTGTGAGGCTGTATAAAAATCTAGTGCCCTGTCATTGAACTGTTATACTGTTATATATATATAGTTCAATGACAGGGCACTAGATTTATATATATGGGGCATAGTGCCAGTGTGCCACTGCCATGGGGACTGTCGCGTGGTCTTGTTTCACACTAGAAGGTCTGACACCCCCTTGAAAGAAATAAAAGTAGGCATACATGTGAAACTCACTTCCTTCCAGGCAGAGACACAGGAAATGACCCACAAATGACCCTCGTTATTCAGTGACGTGAGGGAGACCAATCAGCATACTGCTGTACCTTTTATGGAAGCTCGGCTTTTCTGCCCTAATGAAGTCTCCAGTGCTCCTTACCTGGAAGGTGGTAGCAGTGAACAATGCATGCTAATACAATACTACGCCATCGCAGAAAGTTAAGGTTACTCTTAACACGATTCACAGATCATGCTGTTGACCAGAGAGGGCTACGGATGATATACCTTCTATGAATGCACCTATCTGCTACCCTTTTCTTCATAAACAACTTTGAAATCAAACCTAATTGAATGGATGACTAGAAAGGTAGATTTTAACATATATTGATTTCAATAAGCCTTACAGTAGGCTAAGTTCTTGATGGTCTTGTTTCCTTGCTCAGGTCAGAGTTCCTCCACTCAAATGAGTTGTGGATGCTCAGCGAAGTGGCCTAGTGCTCTTAGCCCGTATCCCCTTTCTCTCCTCTTCTCATGAATGATGGAGCGCTCCCAGGCAGCTCTGTTTTGAGAGTAACTGTTTGGGCTTGGCCTTGTCATACCACTCTCACCACTAAGTCAGATGGCAGAAGCCCGTCCCCTCCTTCCCCTCATCGGCTTCAGCCTTCAGCAAACGCTTCCTTGTCAGGATACATGTTTTAAAGGATGTCTGAAATACGGCTTGTTTGATCAGCCCCTCAGACTTTGTTGCACTTGAGGAGGCCTTCATTATTCATCAGCATGTCTTGTAGTGGATCAGGACAGGATTATGCCTTCTGGCCCACACACAAGCTCTTAAGCAGGGACAGAATAAGGAGAAATTATTTCTAATTTGCACAAATAACCTTGAGATTTGGAGACGATGAACAGTATGGTTTGCTGTTTTTCCAGAGGAAGAATCTCTGTCATGTAACTCCTGCAATACAGAAGTAGCCTTTAGGCTAGACTGCCTGAGTCCTCCTATCAGCAGAGGAATGTAGCCAAAATGACACT
>NC_138302.1:80706271-80836271 GCF_965601325.2 Salmo salar | reverse complement strand
GCAAATAAGATCCTTTTAAATTAAGTTGAGACTTTTGATAACTGATAGACATTGGTTTCTTTTCATTCTCTTCTCTTTACAGCAATAGCCATTTGTTTTCTTAACAGTTTTTCCGCGATTGTACTTTTTCATATTGCGATATGCCTCTGCTTTTCACTGACAGTTACAACTCAACAATCATCTAGGCCTGTTTTTTAAGAAGCTAATGATTCTCTGTGGCCAAATCATTCTTTCTGGTGTAGTAGCCCATTTTGAATGATTTTATTTATTTCTGTATATATATAGGAGTAAGCTAATTAGGCTATATAATTTTGGCAATTTAATTCACTTTACTTTAGGGAAAGCTTTCCTAATGGAAACCCTGGTGTGTGTGTGTGTGTGCCACTGTGATTACACTGCCTAGGCCTTGCCACCATGCCTCTCAACCACATCCCACCAATAAGACGTCGGCATTAGAGAATGCAGCAGTCATGCGCTGATTGGGACAGGAGTGAGAACTTGTCTGTCTTATGCTGAGTGTCTCAGTAAATTCATCCAGAGAGGGTTTTGACACATCTAGCAGTGCAGTGCCCCACAATGTGCTGACCAAATGTCTCTCCTTTGAAAACCTATAAGATGTTTGTGAATTTGAGAAGGGGCTGTGTATTTTTGGGCGTTTCTCCTCTGCAGAGCAGAATAGTCTGAACACCTTATCAACAATCATATTCAGTGTCTGTCAATGGAAGGCTGAGCTGCTTTCCCCTCAACAGGGATGCTATCAAACACACTGGATATGGAATCAGCTTTTGAATATAGCCAGTCTGGCATTTTACCATTTTGAGATATGAACGCAGCTCATGTAATGAATAAAGATGATTTTTATTTTCATCGTTGCCCAAGCCCGTCCAGCCATCTAAACTCAAAGACACACAAAAGCCCCCCCCGCACACACACACACATACACCTGTCCCAAGCAGTCAATGAGCGTGTGATTATTTGAACCACTTTCTATAGCACAACACTGTTGACGGATGCATCGGCCGAGTAAATCTTGATGGATTTTCACTCTAAATTCACTATTATACTGTATTTGTTCTTCTCCTGAGTCTCCGGGAGCCTTCACGCCTGCCAGGCTTTCTGTCTGAGCAGTGATCGACGAACCAGACATTGAAAAACATTTGCTCTGATTCTATCTTCTCCATATGTTGAGCTTGTTTGATGAATGTGAGAGCAACATGCATTTTTTTTACACGCATGCACACACAGATGGTCACATTCTCTCTCACCACAAATTACATGTTTTGCTCCAGTTTCCATTCCATTCAATGTGCAGTATAAGGTTTATTTTCACAATAACAAAGGGTGCCTCCCTACATACAGTATATTGACCCACACAACATACTGTGTGTTGAATCCAAATTGATTAGGACCCAATTCCTTAATAGGTGTGTGATTTAATGTGACTTAACAGGAATATTTACCGGTATATACGGTAGGAACGTCTATGCTAGAGCTCTTATCATGCTGTCTCAATAGGCCCAGGTTGAGACGGCTTGTGGGATCCTATAGGCTTTGTGTGTTTCCTTACTAATGGTTGTATGTTAGCTCAGCAACATACATCTGTCAATTCAGCACTGTTGTCATATTCAGCACTTTCAATACATCCTGACAACTAAAGTCGAGCACTCCAGGTGTTCTCTCTCTCTCTCTCTCTCATGTTCCTTTTTCTCCCCCTCTCTCATTCGCTTTCTTTGTCACTTATCCTCATTGGTTTCAGCTGTATTCTCACTCTTATTTTGTCTCTTTCTCCACTTCTACCCTTTTCTCTCTCTCCTTGCTTCTTGGGTCATTTTTAAAGTTATTCAGAATAGACAGGTAGAATAACAATTAGCGGCAGGAATGGATTCATTCATTTCTCACAGATATGAATATTCAGTGTAAACAGTGCAGCTTTATTCATGAGTCAAATCTTATGTGCTTACTAGAGGCAGTGTTGGTTTGACATGTCAGCGCACAACATAATATTGAGATGGCCTGACATTAGGCTAACTCTTTGAGGAAGGTGTGAGTGTACACTTCTTATGGAAACATAAGTTAATTGGGCAAATTGGTTGCCACTCGACAATTTTGTGTGGCTACTTCCTTGTAGTATTTTAGCTAATCTGGTTAGGAGAATTAATGTAGGATGTTAGGAGAATTAATGTAGCAGGTTAGGAGAATTAATGTAGAAGGTTAGGATAATTATTTTTATTTTACCTTTATTTAAACTAGGCAAGTCAGTTAAGAACAAATTCTTTTTTTCAATGACGGCCTAGTAACAGTGGGTTAACTGCCTTGTTCAGGGGCAGAATGACAGATTTTACCTTGTCAGCTCGGGGATTCGATCTTGCAACCTTTCGGTTACTAGTCCAACGCTCTAACCACTAGGCTTCCTGCCGCCCCTAATGTAGGAGGTTAGGAGAATTAACGTTAGGAGGTTAGGAGAATTAACGTTAGGAGGTTAGGAGAATTAACGTTAGGAGGTTAGGAGAATTAACGTTAGGAGAATTAACGTTAGGAGGTTAGGAGAATTAACGTTAGGAGGTTAGGAGAAGGAGGTTAGGGAAATGGGGTAAGCTTAGCTAAAAAGCAACGAGCAGCCGCGCAAAATGGTCGAATGGCAAACAATCTGTCCAATTAGCTGTTAGGTTTCCATACACCTACTTATGTTGATCCTCCCACTTATTTCACAATGCCCACTTTCAGACACACTCCTCGTATGCAGTTATCCATGACTCCCCACTATGCCATCATTGGCTTGAATGGGGACGCCTGTTTTATTCATTTTACTTCTATGGCAGCTCATGCAGTCAGGAACGAAGGAGAGGCGAACGTTTTTTTTTTTTTAATACAGTTC
Source organism: Salmo salar (assembly GCF_965601325.2). NCBI lineage: Eukaryota > Metazoa > Chordata > Actinopteri > Salmoniformes > Salmonidae > Salmo > Salmo salar. The sequence continues at coordinate 80,833,396 of NC_138302.1, read as the reverse complement.
TATATTTTTTATGCATTTACAGTGCCTTCAGGAAGTATTCATACCACTTGACTTACTCCAAATTTTGTTTTGTTACAGCCTGCATTCAAAATTGATGTTTATTTTTTATTTTTTTGGACCCATCTACACACAATACCCCATAATGATGAATTAAAAACATGTTTTTAGAAATGTTTGCAAATATATAGAACAATCTATACAGAAATATATAAGGTCCCACAGTTGACAGTGCTTGTCAGTGCAGAAACTATACCATGAAGTCCAAGGAACTGTCCGTAGATCTCAGTGAATTGTGATGAGGTATAGTGTTGAACGTTTCCAAGAACACAGTGGTCTCCTCTCCATCATTGGGAAAAAAATATGGAACTACCGAGACTCTGCCTAGAGCTGGCCGTCTGAACAAACTGAACAACCGGGCAAGAAGGACATTGGTTAGGGAGGTGACCAAGAACCCAATGACCAATCTGACAAAACTACAGAGTTCCTTGGCTGAGATGGGAGAACCTGCCAGAAGGACAACAGTCTTAATAGCACTTCACCTATCTGGGCTTTATGGGAGAGTGGCCAGACAGAAGCCACTCCTTAGAAAATGGCACATGACAGCACGCCTGGAGTTTGCAAACAGGCACAAGAAAGACTAAGATTATAAGGCAAAGGATTCTGGTCTATAGGCCTCCCGAGTTGCGCAGTGGTCTAAGGCAGTGCTAGCTGTGCCACTAGAGATCCTGGTTTGAGTCCAGTTTCTGACGCAGCCGGCCGCGACCGGGAGACCCATGGGGCAGCGCACAATTGGCCCAGCGTTGTCCGGGTTAGGGGAGGGTTTGGCAGGCAGGGATGTTCTTTGTCCCATCGCGCACTAGCGACTCCTGTGGCGGGCCGGGCGCAATGCACCTGACAAGGTCGACAGGTGTAAGGCTTCCGGGTTAAGTGGGCGTTGTGTCAGGAAGCAGTGCGGCTTGGCTGGGTTGTGCTTCGGAGGACACACGGCTCTTGACCTTTGCCTCTCCCGAGTCCATACGGGAGTTGCAGCGATGGGACAAGACTGTAACTACAAATTGGATATGATGAAATTGGGAAGAATAAAAATAAATTAAAAAGATTCTGTGCTCTGATGCGACAAACTCTTTGGCCTGAATGCAAAGCTCTATTTCTGGAGAAAACCAGGCACAACCAGGCACAGCTCATCACCAATCTAACACCATTCCTACCGTGAAGCATGGTGGTGCGAGCATCATGCTATGGGGATGCTTTTCAGCGGCAGGAAGTGGGATACTGGTAAGGATTGAGGGAACAATGAATGGAGCCAAATACAGGCACATCCTTGATGAGAACCTGCTTCAGAGTGCAAAAGACCTTAGACTGGGGCAAAGACATTTACAATGTCCCCAAGCATACAGCCGAAGCAACGCTGGAATTGTTTCTGAACAAAAATGTGAACGTCCTTGAGTGGCCCTGCCAAAGCCCCAGACTTCAATCCCATAGACAATCTATGGGAAGTCTTAAAGATTGCTGTTCACCGCCGCTCCCCATCTAACTTAACAGAGCTTGAGCAAATCTGCAAGAAAGAATGGGAGAAAATCCCAAATCAAGATGTGTAAAACTGATAAACATAACACCCAAGATGACTCAAAGCTTTAATCGCTGCCAAAGGTGCTTCTACAAAGTATTGACTCAGGGGTGTGAATACTTATGTAAAGATATTTCTGTATTAAATTTTCAATACATTTCAGAATTTTTTTTCTCACTTTGTCATTATGGGTTATTGTGTGTGGATGGGTGAGATTTTTTTTGTGTGTAATCCACTCTGAATTCTGTAACACAACAAAATGTATGAATACCCCATAATGACAAAGAAAAAACAGGCTTTTAGAAATTTTTGCAAATGTATATAATGAAAGAACTGATACAGCCTCGAGTCTTCTTGGGTATGACGCTACAAGCTTGGCACACCTGTATCTGGGGAGTTTCTCCCATTGTTCTCTGTAGATCCTCTCAAGCTCTGTCAGGTTGGATGGTAAGCATTGCTGCACAGCCATTTTCAGGTCTCTCCAGAGATGTTTGATCGGGTTCAAGTCCGGGCTCTGGCTGGGACACTCAAGGACATTCAGAGACTTGTCCCAAAGTCACTCCTGCATTGTCTTGGCTGTGTGCTTAGGGTCATTGTCCTGTTGGAAGGTGAACCTTCAACCCAGTCTGAGGGCCTGAGTGCAGGTTTTCATCAAAGATCTCTCTGTACTTTGCTCCATTCATCTTTCCCTTGATCCTGACTAGTCTCCCAGTCCCTACCTCTGAAAAACCTCCCCCACAGCATGATACTGCCACCACCATGCTTCATCGTTGGAATGGTGCCAGGTTTCCTCCAGACATGACGCTTGGCATTCAGGCCAAAGAGTTGAATCTTCATTTCATCAGACCAGAGAATCTTGTTTGACATGGTCTGAGAGTCTTTAGATAGCTTTTGGAAAACTCCAAGTGGGCTGCCTTTTACTGAGGAGTGGCTTCCGTCTGGCCACTCTACCATAAAGGCCTGATTGGTGGAGTGCTGCAGAGATGGTTGTCCTTCTGGAAGTTTCTCCCATCCCCACAGAGGAGCTCTGTCAGAGTGACCATCGGGTTCTTGGTCACCTCCCTGACCAAGGCCCTTCTCTCCCGATTGCTCAGTTTGACCGGGCGGCCAGCTCTAGGAAGAGTCTTGGTGGTTCCAGACTTCTTCCATTTAAGAATAATGGAGGCCACTGTGTTCTTGGGGACCTTCAATGCTCCAGAAATGTGTGCCTCGATCTGTGCCTCAACACAATCCTGTCTCTGAGCTCTGTGAACAATTCCTTCGACCTCATGGCTTGGTTTTTGCTCTGACAAGCACTGTCAACTTGCGGGACCTTATATAGACAGGTGTGTGCCTTTCCAAATCATGTCCAATCAATTACATTTAACACAGGTGGACTCCAATCAAGTTGTAGAAACATCTCAAGCATGATCAGTGGAAACAGGATGCGCCTGAGCTCAATTTCGAGTCTCATAGCGAAGGTCCTGAATACTTGTTTGCATAAGGTATTTCTGTTTTTATTTTTAATAAATGTAAAAACGGTTTTTGCTTTGTCATTATGGGGTATTGTGTGTAGATTGACTGACTAGGAAAATGTTTTATTTAATCAATTTTAGACTTAAGAAAATGTGGAAAAGGGGAAGGGGTCTGAATACTTTCCGAATGCACTCTGTCTTTAAAGGAGTAGAAGTGGACAATTATGCAATCCATACTTTATTTGACCGCCTACTATTACACCACTCTGTGTAAAACAGTGCTATGAAATACAAAGCCCTCCCACTGAGTAGTTTTACTGTAACCAGTGCATTCCATGACGTAAGTGGTCCCTGACTACTGGACCAGTGTGAGAAAGAGGTGGTCTGTCTGTCTGGCTGATACTGTGTTTGACCACGACAGCCTTGCTGAATCCAGTGCTATAAGAGAGGCTCCTGGTGTCCTCCTGTTCCTCCCATGTCTCTGGCTGTTTGGCTGGCAACAGGGCAGCATTTACACCTCTGACTGGCGCTGGCGTCTGAGATCAGCTGGAGCGTAGCATATGCTTCTCTCCTGAGCCACCGTTCTGCCGAGCTTGTACCATATGTCAACCCCTCATTCCTCCCCCTGTCTTTCTCAGCCATGCCTGACGTGTACTGGCATTCTTTCCCGTCTCTACCTCCCCGTTATTCCGTGTTAAACAAACAACTACCATTCTTTTTTTGCTTCTATTTATTTCCACAAGGGCCTTTGTTTATCTGATCTCCCTGGTGGGAATGGAGGAGTGTCTTTGAAAGTGTGTCGCTGGCATGTAGGCCTAGATGATGTATGTCAGCTGGTCTCACTTGTTCTGTCTGTGGAGAGATGAAAGACCTGGGGATAGGATGAGGGTTTGTTTTCTTCTTGTGTTTCCAACTTCATTGTGTTGGTAACATAGCATTAACATGGCCACCAAACTGTTTTGTATTCAGTTGTGCGACGTGAGAGTATGTTGTTTATACCCAGTGTGTGTGCAATGTTCCTGCATTTGTATAACACCCATTGTCTTTCATTAAAGTGCAACTGCAGCCAGCTACAATAAGCAAACCTGCTCAGGCCTCTGAATCACTAATAGAATGTGTGAGCGAGCGCTGTGAGGGAAAGCAAAACAAAAAGCTACCACTGCTAGTACGGAAATCTGAGTTTATGGATCATAAAGGGCCGTAATCATATCTCTGATTTGTGTTTCTGCGGTAAAACAATCAGAATGCCTCTCCAATGATTTTCTAAATACATTTTGAGGAATATGAGCTGCGTTTCAGGAACCTCACAAATCAAAATGTAATTTTGGACTCGTGACAGCTGGGCTGTATTGACATTGCGGGATGCACATTACCGTTACTCATGCTTTAGGCCCTGTTGCCTCGCCAACGCGCCTAACACTTGTTCAGGCAGAAGGTATGGCGCCATTATTTTGGTAATGTTGCCTCTAAATTGCATGTTTTAGTAGGGCTATTCCATGCTCCATTCAGCAGTAAATTTGTAAGAAGAAATACAATGTTTTTTTTCCTTCTGTCTCATTAGTGCATTTGTTCCAGTTTAAAAATAAATCCTGTGTCTGAATTGCTTCATACTGTGGGGCCCATTCTCATTCAATTCTATTACACTGCACTCTGTTTGATAATGATGCTTTTCCCGCCAATGACTTGGGAATGACTTGGGACAAGGCCTGCATTCTAGTAGGACTAGCTGTAGGACTACCTCATCATACATAGTTAAATAAATCCCGGCCAGTTTAGAAGTAGCCAAGTTAATTGATTAACATCAAACGGTATGATGTCTTGAGCTTCTAGTGATCCGTTAGATCCAGTGCAACCCTCATCTCGGCTGAGTGAGGGACTTGGAGAAGACTGGAATCTCAGCATTGTAAAGCTGGCCAACATGGATGGACTCCCATTCTCTGTCCACATCTCCCTCCTCAGCCAGCCTCTCTCTCCTAGCCTACACCCCCTCACACACTTCAAGCACTTTAAAGCCCGCTTTCATCTCCCCCGTCTAGAAAACAAGCCTGAGTCATTTGAAGAGCTCTGACACTCTCAATAACAAGGAGAGCTGTATGAGTGTTTTCTTCGACAGGACCGCTCCTCTCGTGTTTATCAGAAGTGTTGGGATCTGTGTCCTGCACAGCTGGACCTAATACAGTCTTTTATACTAGTCAGTTTGATACCTGGTGCTTTCACATAATGTGTGTAATGTATGATGGAACTGTTTAAGGTGTGGCTTTTCTGACTCTTCTCTGAGGTAAATGGAATCACAGCCATTCTCAATACTGAAACACTTCAGTTATTGTGCTGTTCTGAGAGGCTTGGGGAGAGCTGGGGAGGGAGGGAGAGCTGGAGGGAGAGCTGGAGGGAGAGCTGGAGGGAGAGCTGGAGGGAGAGCTGGAGGGAGAGCGGAGGGAGAGCTGGAGAGAGAGCTGGAGAGAGAGCTGGAGAGAGAGCTGGAGAGAGAGCTGGAGAGAGAGCTGGAGAGAGGAAAAAGGGCAGGCAGCATTGAGGAGGATTTTGATTGACATGGACATAAATGTTGGCAGCTAGAAGACTACTCTCCAGAGGGCAGATAAAGACAGCGGCAGTAGTTTTGGGTCACAGGCAGCCAGCAAGCATCTAATACTCTGGCTGGCATAGACTCAATCAGGGGTTCCCTGCCCTAAGACCAGTGTGTGTATGGTGGTGCACAAACACTGTTTCTGTAAATAGATTCAGCAAGTAGATTGCTTGAGGAATTGTAATGCTATTATTTTTTATATGGATAACATTTTACTCTAGGTGTCCTAATGCATGCATTCATAACGTCTTTACAACAGCTATATAAAACATTTATCATAAGCTGTCAAGTTGTCATAACAGTTATGATATTATAAAACAAGTTATAATGTGTTATAAATGTGCCATGCTCTAATATCAACTGTTAATGACTGCTATTACATGGTGTGCATGACTACTTATGTCATGTTATTACATTCTACATAGTCTACATCTAAGATGTTATAACATGGTATTATTTCATTTACCAAGCTCTTTGACACATGATTACATTGAATGGGATGATGAGCGTCATAACTATGTCAAATGCCCTTATAGTGTGCACAGAGAAAGTGCCAATCATTTGAGGTGTTATAAAATAGTTATGAATGTGCTTATACCACAGGATGAGTTGAAAGTATGACAAAACTAAACCATTCATAAAATCTCCGGGAAAAAGTGGAGCAAATTGGACCACGTCCAGATATATATAAAAATATGCATTATAATAAAAACTTGCCAAAAAACTAACTTTTTCCAATGAAATAGATGCTATGTAGGCTGTAATGTAACAAAATGTGAAAAAAAGTCAAGGGGTCTGAATACTTTCCGAATTGCATGCATGCATGCAGTACCAGTCAAAAGTTTGGACACCTACTCAGGGTTTTTGTTGAATTTTGACTATTTTCTACATTATAGAATAATAGGGAAGACATGAAAACTATGAAATTACACATATGGAATCATGTAGTAACCAAAAAAGTTTTAAACAAATCAAAATATATTTTATATTGAGATTCTTCAAAGTAGCCACCCTTTTGCTTGATGACAGCTTTGCACACTCATGGCATTCTCTCAACCAGTTTCACCTGGAATGCTTTTCCAACAGTCTTGAAGGAGTCCCCACATATGCTGAGCACTTGTTGGCTGCTTTTCCTTCACTCTGCGGTCCAACACATCCAAAACCATCTCAATTGGGTTGAGGTAGGGTGATTATGGAGGCCAGGTCATCTGATGCAGCACTCCACCACTCTCCTTCTTGGTCAAATAGCCCTTACACAGCCTGGAAGTGTGTTGGGTCATTGTTCTGTTGAAAAACAAATTATAGTCCCACTAAGCGCAAACCAGATGGGATGGTGTATCGCTGCAGAGTGCTGTGGTAGCCATGCTGGTTAAGTGTGCCTTGAATTCTAAATAAATCACTGATGGTGTCACCAGCAAAGCACCATCACACCACCTCCTCCATGCGTCACGGTGGAAAACACACATGCGGAGATCATCCATTCACATACTCTGCGCCTCACAAAGACACAGCCGTTGGAACCAAAAATCTCAAATTAGGACTCATCAGACCAAAGGAGAGATTCCCACCAGTCTAACGTCCATTGCTCGTGTTTCTTGGCCCAAGCAAGTCTTTCGCTTATTGGTGTCCTTTTAGTAGTGGTTTCTTTGCAGCAATTTTACCATGAAGGCCTGACTCATGCAGTCTCCTCTGAACAGTTGACGTTGATGTGTCTGCTACTTGAACTCTGAAGCATTTTTTTGGGCTGCAATTTCTGAGACTGGTAACTCTAATGAACTTATCCTTGTGGCAGGGCTTGCAAACTATCATGGATTACAGATGGAAACCCAGCCGTGAGCTGCCCAGTAACCTGCTAGACAAGCTAAATGCCATCCATGCTCACATTGAGGCAAGCCGCACTGAACCATGCATGAGAGCACCAGCTGTTCCAGAAGACTGTGATCACGCTCTCCGTAGCCGACGTAAGAACAGGTTAACTTCTATGGGCTAGGTGTGAAGTTTGCGTCCCACCCTAGTCAACAGCCAGTGGAATCGCGTGGCGCGAAATACAAATACCTCAAAAATGCTATAACTTCAATTTCTCAAACATATGACTATTTTACACCATTTTAAAGACAAGGCTCTCGTTAATCTAACCACATTGTCCGATTTCAAAAAGGCTTTACAGCGAAAGCAAAACATTAGATTATGTCAGGAGAGTACCCTGCCAAAAATAATCACACAGCCATTTTCAAAGCAAGCATATATGTCACAAAAACCAAAACCACAGCTAAATGCAGCACTAGCCTTTGATGATCTTCATCAGATGACACTCCTAGGACATTGTTATACAATACATGCATGTTTTGTTCAATCAAGTTAATATTTTTATCAAAAACCAGCTTTTTACATTAGCATGTGATGTTCAGAACTAGCATACCCACCGAAAACATCCGGTGAATTTACTAAATTACTCATGATAAACGTTGAGAAAATACATAACAATTATTTTAAGAATTATAGATACAGAACTCCTTTATGCAATCGCTATGTCCGATTTTAAAATAGCTTTTCGGTGAAAGCACATTTTGCAATATTCTGAGTACATAGCTCGGCCATCACAGGCTAGCTAATTTGACACCCACCAAGTTTGGGGCTCACTAAACTCAGAATTACTATTAGAAAAATTGGATTACCTTTGCTGTTCTTGTCAGAATGCACTCCCAGGACTTCTACTTCAACAACAAATGTTGTTTTGGTTGCAAATAATCCATAGTTATATCCAAATACCGCCGTTTTGTTTGTGCGTTCAGGTCACTATCCGAAGGGTAACGTGCGAGCGCATTTCGTGACAAAAAAATTCAAAATATTCCATTACCGTACTTAGAAGCATGTCAAACGCTGTTTAAAATAATTTTTTCTGCTGTTTTTCTCGTAAAATAGCGATAATATTCCAACCGGGCAACGTTGTATTCATTCAAAGGCTGAAAGAAAAAAAATTGAGACGTCTCGTGAACGCGCATCTCAGTGTCACTGTCCCCAGGCTGACCACTTACAAACTCTGCTGCTGTACTTTGCCCAGAGACAGCAGACACCCCATTTCACTTTCTGGTGGTTTTAGAGAGCCAATGGAAGCCTTAGAAGGTGTCACGTTACAGCACAGATGCTGTATTTTCGATAGAGATGCAACAGAAGGACAACAAATTGTCAGACAGGGCACTTCCTGTATGGAATCTTCTCAGGTTTTGGCCTGCCATATGAGTTCTGTTATACTCACAGACACCATTCAAACAGTTTTAGAAACTTTAGAGTGTTTTCTATCCAAATCTACTAATTATATGCATATTCTCGTTTCTGGGCAAAGAGTAGTAACCAGTTTTAAATCGGGTACGTTTTTTATCCGGCCGTGAAAATACTGCCCCCTAGCCCCAACAGGTTAACATTCACAGACGGATTACCAGGACGCTTTCTCTGAGCTTGCGTCGACCAGCTGGCAAGTGTCTAAACTGACATTTTTAATCTCTCCCTGACCCAGTCTGTAATACCTGCATGTTTCAAGTAGACCACCATAGTCCCTGTGCCCAAGTAAACGTTCCTAATCACTCATTTGTTGCCATGAAAGGCTTTGAAAGGCTGATCATAGCTCACATCAACACCATCATCTCAGAAACCCTTCACCCTTTCCAATTCACATACCACACCAACAGATCCACAGACGATGCAATCTCTATTGCACTCCACACTGCCCTTTCCCACCTGGACAAAAGGAACACCTATGTGAGAATGCTGTTCATTGACTACAGCTCAGTGTTCAACACCATAGTGCCCACAAATCTTATCACTAAGCTAAGGACCCTGGGACTGAACACCTCCCTCTGCAACTGGATCCTGGACTTCCTGACGGGCTGCCCCCAGGTGGTGAGGGTAGGCAACAAAATATCCACAACGCTGACCATTAACACAGGGGCCCCTCGGGTGCGTGCTTAGTCCCCTCCTGTACTCCCTGTTCACCCACAACTGCATGGCCAAACACGACTCCAACACCATCATTAAGTTTGCCGACGACACAACGGTGATGTGCCTGATCACCGACGACGATGAGAGGTGGTCTGAGACCTGGCAGTGTGATGCTAGGGCTGCAACCTCTCCCTCAACTTGAGCAAGACAAAGGAGCTGATCGTGGACTACATAAATCGGAGGGCTGAGCAAGCCCCCATTCACCTAGACAGGGCTGTAGTGGAGGTTGAGAGCTTCAAGTTCCTTGGTGTGATATTATGGTCCAAACACACCAACACAGTCATGAGGCGGGCACAATGTCTCTTCCCCCTCAAGAGGCTGAAAATATTTGCCATGGGTCCTCAGATCCTCAAAGTTCTACAGCTGCACCATCAAGAGCGTCCTGACTGGTTGCATCACAGCTTTTTATGGCAACTGCTTGGCATCTGACCAAGGCGCTACTAAGGGTAGTGCGACAGCTTTTCACCAATGTGTTATAAAGATGTTTTGGATGCATGCGTAAAGACACCTACAGCGAAGTGTTAATCTTTACACTCGGAGAGCAACTGAATGGAGTTATTCTACCTGGAAAACATTATTTTATCGTCTGCATAGAATGTTTTTTCTCTCTCTGTTTAAGCAAGTTTGTGTTCCCTCCCTCAGTACCATGCCGTTGTGATTTTACGTGAATGGGGTTTGAATGGATTATTATGCAAATGTTCTTCAGGTAACTGTGAGCATTTACATAGCTATTAACTGTTAATGTTAAGTCAAAACAGCAGTGTGCTCTGCTGCGTTCTCTTTTCCAACTACCAAGCACAGTGGTGCCACAGCCAGCAAAAACATCATTGTGCTCGTTTACTTTTGGATCAGGTAGGGGGCAGAATGAGTGCAGCAAGTTAGTCTGTGGAGTTGCAGGTATCTCTGCCACACCAGCCTTTTCCCCCCTGAGAACCAGCCTGTCACACAGAAAGACGGATGGTGTGAGGAATTTTCCTACCAAGAAGCCACGCTCCCGGGGAAAGAGGACACGGGAGAGGCTGAGGAGGAGCTTGTTCAAGCCAAGGTCATTAACACAGGCTGGACAGGACCGGCAGTGACAGCCTAGACGTGCTCGCCTAATGTGTGCACATATGCACAGTTTATAGTAGTATGGAGTAGGCAGAGCAATGTAGGTGATGCTTGTAGTGTCCTTAAAGCCATGTAGTAGACATCTGCTTTCCCTGTACAGGATTTGTCTGTTGTTATCATAGCTGGTAGAGACCTTACAACTGGAGAAAACGACATGCTCACGGAAACTCTCTTAACAGCTTTAAATAGGCTTTGGAAAATAAGGCTTTCTTGAAAGAGCTGATTTCTATAAGCGGCTTATGGTAGATCCACCTTCTCATTATGCTGCTTAACCTAGGCTTTTCATTATATGTGGAATTATTTATCAGACATATTCAGTATGGTGTATGGATGGCGCTAATAGTGTGTTAGAAGTCATTATGATTACCATTATGCTTGAAGCTTATGACGCACTCACTGTAGTCCTTGGGTTCCAGGGGATAAAGTGATATTAATCACTCCAGAGCAGTGGGAGGCACACCATTCACTGTATGGAACTCTGATCCACGTCTTTTATTACTCACCTGTGAAACCTAGAAGAATGCTGCCTACGTTCCAAGTTCATCTCCTCAGTCGTGTTTGTATAAGCAGGCTTGAATATGCTCATCATAATGACCTCGGCCCTTTCCCTCATTGCTATTCCAGTAGAATGTCATTGTTGGTTAAATGACTATATGCCATTAATGAGACATTGGCTGATAACTTTAGATGACCATACCCCTGGGCCGTTGTCTGTAAAGTCTTACTCCAGAGTGACTAACAGTCTCCACACTGGTCCAGTGGTTTGAACTCTGCCTCTCTGTCATAGAGTGCCACTTAGTCCAGCTCTGGAAATCTTTAGTACGGACAGTGTGTGGAGCCTAACGAGGAGTCCACTGTCATGTGGGTAGTGACAGGAGAATATGATACTAGAGCAGGCAGCAGAGGTCTAGGTTGATGATGAACCCCTGTAGAGTTCCACAGAGACTGCATCATTAGACACAGCCACATCCTCTGAGTGGTCGTTACCTGGTGCAGTTGGAATGGATAGTGCAACAGCATTGCACAGCTCAAAGAGGTCACATACTCTGTTTTTGGTGGCTTTCCATTAGCCTCATACTAGTCATAAGGAAATAAAGGCTTACCAGTTTAACTGCATTAACTCCTAAGCTTCATTACTGCAGCAGTGGAGAATGATAGACCTAGGTGTGTTCTCGATACAGCGAGTCATTATCTCGATTCTAAATGTTCCGAATTGTTTATAGTCACATGTACAGGGTTGCAGGTGTGATTGCAGGGTACAGTGAAAATCTTAGTCCATAGGGGAGTAGCAGGGGGGAGGGGTTGTCCATAGGGGGAGTAGCAGGGGGGGAGGTGCTTTAATACTCCAATTATGCACCTTCATCTACAAATAGACATGCCTCCCAGACAGCCTACCTAAACCAGGTTCATTCCCAAATCCATGCATACAACACAGGACACTGCGATAATGTTCACCCTCCTCACTGCTGCACTTCACATAGTCATTACTCTAGCAGATACAGCGGTTACATACTCTGGAATTCCTATCTTCACATTGCCAAAATATCATCATCCCTCAATATCTTAAAGTGTAGTCTAGAGGTCAGCCTGATGAATCAAACTAGCCAGTAGTCTCCTCCATGTAGACTCTCTCTCTCACACACACACACACACACACACACACACACACACACACACACACACACACACACACTCAATCAAACATGATTTATCTTGTGAACTGATTATATCATGTACATTTTATGATTAGTATGCTCTGTTTTTACTTTCTACTTAGTGTTTGAAGCACCTATCTGTAGTAAACACTGAATCTATTCACTTTGATTGTTCCTGTGTGTTGATTGTCTACTGAGTTTGGATTAGTCGTCACATGTAGCTGCCACATTACTTGCGTTAGACTGGAGCAAACACTGGAGAGCTGGGCTGCTCAGTCTGACCTGGAGCTGGGTGCTGGGCTGCTCAGTCTGACCTGGAGCTGGGTGCTGGGCTGCTCAGTCTGACCTGGAGCTGGGTGCTGGGCTGCTCAGTCTGACCTGGAGTTGGGTGCTGGGCTGCTCAGTTTGACCTGGAGCTGGGTGCTGGGCTGCTCAGTCTGACCTGGAGCTGGGTGCTGGTAGCGTCCCACCTGGCCAACATCCTGTGAAATTGCAGAGTGCGAAATTCAAACTACAGAATTATAAATATTTAACTTTCATAAAATCACAAGTGTAATACATCAAAATAAAGCTTAACTTGTTAATTCAGCCGCTTGGTCAGATTTCAAAAAAGCTTTACGGCGAAAGCAAACCATGCGATTATCTGAGGACAGTGCCCCGCATACAAAAGCATGAAAAACATATTTCAACCAGGCAGGTGTGCCACGACAGTCAGAAATAGCGATATAATAAATACCTTACCTTTGATCTTCTTCTGTTGGGACTCCAAAAGGTCCCAGATACATCACAAATGGTCCTTTTGTTCGATAATGTCCTTCTTTATATCCATAAAAACTCAGTTTAGCTGGCGCGCTTCAGTCAATAATCCACCCAGTTTCCCTCCATCAAAATGCATACAAAATGAATCCCAAACGTTACTAATAAACTTTTCCAAATAAGCCAAACAACGTTTATAATCAAACTTTAGGTACCCTAATACGTAAATAAACGATCAAATTTAAGACGGAGAATCGTTATTGTCTTTACCAGAGAAAAATACCAAATAACACGCTCTCTTCCACACGCTTGGAAACACTACAGCCAAAATGGGAGCCACCTAGAAAAACTACAATTTCTGGCTCATTTTTCCAAAAATCCAGCATGAAACTCTTTCTAAAGACTGTTGACATCTAGTGGAAGCTCTAGGAACTGCAATCTGGGAGGATTTTGCCTTATAATAAAAGTGACAGCCATTGAAAACAGTGGTAGGCTGAATTTTTTTTTTGGGGGGGGATGGTTTGTCCTTGGGGTTTCACCTGCTATGTCAGTTCTGTTATACTCACAGACATAATTTTAACAGTTTTAGAAACTTTAGAGTGTTTTCTACCAATTATATGCATATCCTAGCTTCTAGGCCTGAGTAACAGGCAGTTTACTTTGGGCACGCTTTTCATCCGGACGTGAAAATACTGCCCCCTACCCAAGAGAGGTTAAGAAAGTGCACAACTTTTGTTTTTATTGTCCCATTAACAATCACCCATATTATTATTTCATTTCAAACCTATAATATTTCTTTGGTATAGGCTACTTATTGTAATGAATGCTACCATCAAAATGCCTGTGATAGGTGATCAGTATTGTCGGCGTCCCAGCTCTAGTCTGACTTCCCCTATCCTCTCACCGTGGCCTGCAGACAGACAGTGAATGCATCTCGTTCTCTCCAGTTTGGCTTGCAGCCTGCGTCCCCAAGTGCACAGCCTTTTATGGCTTAATTAAATATCAGACAACGCTAACTCTGCCGTCTCTAACCCTTGGGCTACATCCTTCCGGACCGCCGAGAGAGGAGGAGGACAGAACGTTTGAAATACAAAGAGGGGAGATGTTGTCGAGGCAGAAGTAACAGCCTTGATGCCGACTGCTGTCATCAGTAAATAGGCTGGGAGTTAATTTGCGTTGATTACTGGGAAATGAGTTAGCCCGAGGACGGCCATGGAACTCAGATTACAGCTGATGCGATTGAAGATGTAGTTACATGTTAATCTCATTTTCTGTGTCTGTCCCTAAAAAAACTACATGGAGAAGAAAATATCCCTTTTCACATTTTCCATGACTTTATATGGTTCCACTGGAAATAGATGGCTTGTTATGGAATGCTGCCACCCTGTCCCTTCCACTTTCATTAAGCGGATTTTCTATTCACCTTAACCTTTACTGCTAATATGCATAACTTCTGAGAATTCATTATTTTTGTAATATTATCAGTTTCACAGTTGTGCATGTTTTTGCATATTGAATGTTGTGTGGTGTCCTGGTCAAACCACTCTCTGTATCTGATGTCATCACTCCTCTGTATTCATTTAACAAAGTGCTACCTCTGGCTCCCAGAGTTCTTTAGTTGTTTTTGTGCTACATGCTGTTAGAACGAAATCACATTCATCTCCCAAAATGTAGCCTAACACGCCTACCTGTCAATACTATCAACAATGGGCATGGAGGCACAGTTTCATTGTTTTGTATTTGGACCTAAGATAACTGTCCATAACAGAATTAAAAATGTTTAAAAAATTAAATAAAAAATTATAATAAATGGCTGTTTCCTTCAATGGCTGCCATTGATATAGAAATACCCTAAATATCCCTAAAGATTGACCTTTAAAAAGCAGCTTACCAGACACATTGAATAAAACGTCCATATGAGTCTGTGAGTTATTGAGAGACTCACACAAATCCATCAATGCTCTTCAGTGGCGTCATCTTCACACAAGTGTAACACTGCCTGTGTTAGGTGCTGTTTCATGTCTGGAGGATGAATGGATAATATCCAATGACGTGTGTATATATAAACTCTGGATTGATGATGCTATGTATTGACCATTGAGAGGCTTTGAAACCCCCAGTCAGCCATGTTGGCACACCCCAGTAGGAGAAATCCTCCATAGGAATTAATGGAATTCAAAAGTATTTGAATGTTTCAAGGACAAAATGACATGTATTTTGTTGTTGTAGTGGGCACAGTAATATTAGTACTCAAAAAAAATACTTGAAGGAATTGTTTTTGTTTTTATGTTTAACTCACAATACAATTTAAAGTATGCATTAAAGTGTCTGTAATAATAGAATAAATGTGTAAAAAATTAATGTAGACATTAATAAATGCATTTCTATAGTTTCCTAAGTCTTTTTTTACAACTGAGGAGGAGTACCAAGACATCTGCGCAGGGTCTTCAATACAGCACACCCTGTCAATCATCCAGGGTTTATACATATTATTGGTCATGTCTGCTCTGTGCTCACACAGTGCCCTGGTCACTGGGATCTTTGAGGGCATCATAACTGTCAAAATGCATCGTGAAGTATTCTTTTTTTTAATCCTGGGTGGTGGCAGCTTTAGAGAATCTACAATGATGACACTATCGGGGGGAAAACTGGAAATAAAATAACAGGCTGGGAGGTGTTTTGCATTCTTAACAAGCCACTGTAAAGGTCGGGTGTGTTTTGTATGTGTAATCAAGGCCAATTTTCCAAGCGAGTGATTTGATGAGAGAACGGTTCATTCGTTAAGAGGCTTATCTCTTCTGATAAGTAGGCTTCATATGCTCCACTAAACACCTCTTAGGTATATCTAGATACTCTTTTCCTGTATGATCAATTGTATATGGCTAATTATTTGGGCTTGGGTGTGTTATCAGGGCACCTTTTTATATGTTCTGGTCACGGTGTGAAACAGCATACCTCTCAATAACCAATCATGTGTCTGGCTATATAGGCTACATATTTCCTTCATCATTCTTTTCTCCTTTTTCCGTCCATTTCCTTCTCTTGGCTCCCGAAGGGGGAAAAAAAAAAAAAGGTTAGTATTTAATCTATTAAAAGTGAATTCAGAATCTGTAGAGCTGGATTCAGGCACATACTGCACCTTAATCATCGTCATCTCTCACTCCTCTCCTCCTTCCAGAGACGACCCAGTCTTGGTCCTTTCTACACCTTACAGCACACCTCTTCTCAGGGCTAAGGAATAACACCTTCCTCATTGGCTCCCGCTTTTCTTTTAACAAAAGTAGTTTCCTAATTTTCTCTGTTCCATCCCGCTGCTGCACATGCCCGTAGGACACTCCATTTCATCTTGCTTTGAACTCAATTTTAATTTTGCGCTGTTGCAGTTTTTTTAAATTGACATATTTATTAATGTATGACTACTCACAGCCCCAACATGTGCTCACCTTTATTCTCTCGGTCTTTCTCTCCTCATCCCAGGGCAGAACAGAGCTCACTAATTCAGTGTTGGTTTAATCCCTGCCGTCTTGTCAGAGCCTACTTTGTCGGGGTCTTGTTCCTACTAGAACAGCCTGAGCCACTCTGCTTGAGGAGCTTTACTGAGAGTAAGAGAGCGATGTTCCTGGCCCAAGGTCGACGTGCCTTTCCTTACATGTTCTGCTTGCCCCACTGTTAGCCAATGGTGAACTCCCTGCCAGGATAATGATCGCTCAAGACCATATCCCATCAAGTGCCCTCGTTGCACCATTTGAATAGAGGGAGCCTGTTCAGTGGGTAGCTGAATAGACAGCTCAGTGCTCTTCCGGAGGTGCTCTTTCCTGGTGTAGAAAGGAGGACTTGGAGGTGACTGAGAGAGAAAGTGGGGTAGGTCTCTATGGTGTTAGCATCGTTAAAATGCCATAAAATTGCAATGGTCAGTCGGAACTCTAAAGAGACAGTCAAATGACGCAAATGAACACATTGTATAGATTAGATTGATACATGTTTGTGTGTCTAGCTTATGTCTTTGTAACGTGTTTGTATGCATGTACCTTGTATGGGAGTATTTGCCTGTCTATATGGACATGTTCTTTCAACTGTCCTCTATAGGGTCCCCTCTCTACCCTGTATTTGGGAAGTTGGCTTTAGTCTGTAATTAGCAGGGCTAGGGGAGAATATCATATGTGAGCTGGAGTACCCTTCCCCTCATCCCATCACGTACCTCTCCTACCAGCCGCCTCTTTCCCTATATCCCCCCCTCTCCTCCAGACAGGACAGGAGCTAATGGAGACCCAGGGTGATGGGTGTGAGAACATTTTACTCAGAGACAGGGGAAGTGTAATGGGCTCTGTGATGATGTACCATTGGAGAGGTCTCATGCTCTTCTCCTCTCTCACCTGGCTGTCTATCTCTCTATCCTGTTGACAGAGCCCTTCTCTCTTTTATTCTAATCCCTCTCTCTTTCAGACGCCAAGGAGATAGTCCTGAAGGCCCAGATTCTGGCTGGGGGACGAGGGAAGGGTGTGTTCAACAGTGGCCTTAAAGGTGGAGTGCACTTAACTAAAGAGTGAGTACTCCTGCCACCTGCACTCACTGAGGTGTGATTTGAGTAATGGCCCCTTCAGAGAATGGTTCTGTTCTAACTAGCGCTTCAGTTCTCCCTCCTAGATGGTGTTGCTTTTCCTCTGTTCCAGCTACCTAAACAGGACCCTGCAATAAAAAGCTACATTTGCTACTTTAGGGAAAACTGCTCCCAATTCAACTTTGAAATAGTGAATTTATCATTGGGAAATTGCACTGTGTGCACCTCACTGAATCAGGTTATTAGAATTGTGATATACAGCTCTGATTCAGTGGAGCTCAATTGTATTGTGTTCTTCTAGCACATCGTTATAGGCCTATATTGGCCAGATTTCCCTAACAATAATCTACTGTTGGTCCATCTTATATCACATCAACCAACATCTTCATTGGCCAGCTACTAGATTGTTTCCTCTGCAAAAAAAATGATGTAGCCAAGATAGCAGCGTGATAAGGCCTGAACTGTGATTTACGACAAATGGCTACGACATATGTGTCATTGTCACCCTATTTCAGTATTTGGGATAAGCAGAAACTTTTCTAAGTGAATCATCTGAAGTTAAGCCTCCCCAGACAGTGACATGTGCACAGTTCACTCTCCTACCATCTATCAAAGCAAAACACAACCTCAGGCTTCATTTGTATTTGATAAAAACCAGAGCAAGAAGCAGTAACAGGAATGAGACTCACTTCCTTTAAAGAGCAGCTGGAACCAGGAGATACTTCTTTTTCAAAGAGCAGTGCTTCATCAGAACACGTTACAATCACACTGCAAATGTGCTTAACCATGTCTTTGTTGAAATGAAAAGGTGTCTCAGGAGCTGAAAAGAATTACTCTGTTATCTGCTATGGTGATAGTCCTCTGTTTTTGGAAGATGTTTGTCCTCTTGGTTTTTATCTGTAATCAAAGCTCTATTAATGAAGTAGTTGTAATTGAGACGCTCCTGTCTCTTCTCTAGCCCTTCTGTGGTGGGGGAGCTGGCCAGTAAGATGCTAGGCTATAGCCTGACCACCAAGCAGACGCCAAAGGAAGGAGTGAAAGTAAAAACGGTAAGTCAAAGCTGGGGGTAAAATAACTTTTCTGTTTTTCTCATTTCAGGGTAATTTCAATTCAGTAATGCAGTTCCATGAAATTAATGACTGCACAAGCATCGGGGTAATAATACATTAGTCTATATTGTTTTTTTGTTCCTCTAGTTCTGGGGATAGGTCCCTGGTGGAGACATGCCATTTGAAGCCGGTGTCGTTTGTTGTGTTTGTGCTATTTGGTGTCGTGGTTCACTGCGATAAATAATACATGCGAGTCAGGGCCTCTCTGAGACCAAAGTGTTAGTCACGTAAACAACCATTTCCAAGTGCCGCTAACAAGCAGGAATATTATTTTCCTCACTCACACACTGCAGCCCACCCAAAAACACACTTCCAGGTAATGAACCCTTCTCGGCCTGTAGCGTGTGTTTTTCCCCTCTCTCTTGCTCTCTCTTTCTCTCTCTCTGCCTCTTTAGTGAAATGTGGCCTAGAGCTCCCCATTAACGCTTGTTTTCATTCCTGCCAGCCAGGCACAAACCTCGCTCTGCTCCTGCCCCTGCTGCAAAGTTTAGGAGACGTATCAAACTACTGTCACATTTGCCATTTTTATAGAAAGAGCTGGCGGGGAAGGCATTTCACTACCACAACACCAGGGCTGAGGGGAAAGAGAAATATACATACAAAAACTGTGAGAGCATTGTTGTGAGATGTCATTTCATATTGAAACGTTAGCTGCATTATCTATCCATAGCATGTCACCTGTTAGATGACTGACATAACACAATTTCTGAGATTTATTTTGTAAACTAAGCATATATTAATATACAATTTGTTAATTGCAGAAATGTATCATGATAAATGATCCCAGAGGATCATCTCTCCAGAATGCAGCCATGTGTCATGTATCACACACAAAAACCAGTACACACTTGATTAATTTCCCAAACGTGCAGACATTCACAGACAAGGGAGATATGATGCTACCTGCTGTTAGTGGCTGTTGTCGTAGGCCCTTTCAAAGCCCATCTCAGATTAGATTAGGCCTGGGATCAAAGTAATAAAGTAGCCAGAGAGCTGCAGTGATTGAACAGAACCCAGGCCTCTTAACATAGCCCTCTTTAACAGGCTGTAATTATATTGTCAAGCTCTGTTTCCCTGAATGAGAACCAGGAGTGAGCTGTCAGCCTGCCATTGTAACACGTCCCCTTCACTTCACTATACTGCAGCCATCCTCTCCAGACACAGAGCATTATCTCTACTGGCAGGACAGACCAGGGGTGGGGAGAGGGGCAGGAAGTGATAGAGGAGGAGGAGAGCATACTAGATGGAGAGAGGGGCAGAGAGAGCCAGTTCGATTGAGAGAAAGACCAGGAGAGGGTGGTAGTAGTGTGTAAAATAGATCAAGACTTTAAGCAGAGAGAGAAAGAGGGTTGTGTTATTGCCTGTTTCCATGGGACATGGAGAACAATCGTCCTCACGGAGTCCAAATAAACTCTGTCAAGTTAGGCCCAGGGAACTGATAACAAACAAACAACTCATCTCTATCCCTCTGTCTTGCCATCAATCTCTCTGTTGTCTCCATCTCCCAGCAGTGTGCTTCATTCCCAGTATAGCCTAGATTTAGAACCCATAGGTTCTCTGGGTTGTAATACTATGATCTGCTGTGTCTGTATCTGAGGCCAGTCTGTGATGTGAAGGTAGTAGACTGATTCTCTCCATACTGACCAGGTGATGGTGGCTGAAGCCCTGGACATCACCAGAGAGACCTATTTTGCCATCCTGATGGACCGAGCCTGCAACGGCCCTGTCATGGTGGGCAGTCCTCAGGGTGGGATGGACATAGAGGAGGTTGCCGACAAATCCCCAGAACTCATCTTTAAGGTACAGTACTGTGATCTCTGCAACAGCATATGTTACAAATGACTGAAGATGTTGACAAGGAACCTCTCACCATTCACTGTACTTGTGATCCAATAGCTTAACATCTCTTTGCATAAACTACAGTGCAGACATCCCTAGTATCCCTGTACTTCCGTCACACCATGTTCTCTCTCTTTCTCTTTCTCTCTCTCTGTCTCTGTCTCTCTCTCTCTCTCTCTCTCTCTCTGTCTCTCTCTCTCTCTGTGTGTCTGATTGGCACAATGTATCCCTTGATAGAGAGATCCCTTCTCTATGTTAGAATCTCATCTCTACAAGAGCCTGATAATTATAAAGCCATCATTTCATGCCCGGTTCTCCTTTCCTCACTACTGGCAGGTTTCCACCACTTAATTGCATATCGTGATTTAATATGAACATCCACTTTGTCAAATGACCGTCCAGTGTTTGAGTCTCCATTCTCTCTGCTTTCTCTTTCTCTGCTCTCGCGTACCACAGGAAGTTATAGATATTTTCGAGGGCGTGCGAGATGACCAGGCACTCCGCATGGCAGCTAATTTGGGTTTCAAAGGACCTCTGGAAAGACAGGTAATAGGCCCGACAATGCTCTCTGAGCCGCAGTGCAGAGAAGCAGAGTCGCGTACACACACACCAAAGACCCACAATACTGAACTCAGAGCTGATAAAACCGGATAGGACACTGCCTGTCTACTGGGCTCTTGCTGAATTACAAGGTTCATAGAACTCCATAACGTCCTTGTACAACAGACAAAGCTTTATAAGATCAAATTGCATTCGTCACGCACACAGTTAACAGCAGGTTTAATAGGTGCAGCGAAATGCTTGTGCTTGTTTATCGATATTGGGGGGGGGGGGTCCTCCCAAAATCATGAACAGACGTTGCTGATGATGCCAATTCTGGCCAGTGTAAACCGGGTCAGAGAGACACACAAAAAGACAAACCCCAAAATTCAAACGTGATATTAAAAGTTCTTCTCCAGTTCCTTTTAGAGCCAATTGTCTTGTAGCATCATATTGCTAATTTGCATTCCTATCCATGAGCACAGCAGCTTAAAGAATCGGATTTGTTCAGAATGTTAAAATGCAGAAAAGGTATACATGAAATGAACATACACAATTGTCTGAGAGGTACACCCTGTGTAATATGAGCCTGTCTTGATATTAAATAAACATTGATTTTAACAGCCTTGAGGAAATTAAAACAATTCTCTACATTCTTCCAACTGTGTCTTTAAAAGCACATTAGTTGCCACAGTATGTTTGATTCACTGCTAATTACAGTGGTTCTGGGTGTGGAATTGAGTGTTTGGTTAAATATCTTGGTTGCTTTGAAGAGTCTTGGTGACAAAGTGTGTGATTGTGTCTGTCTGTCTGTGAGTGTGTGGCAGAGAGCAGTGCTTACAATGTTTTCTGTCAGGCTGTTTTCCTCATCAAAAGAGCAGCTCGGTTCCAGGGACAGAGACATCAGTTCAACCCCTGATTCTTTGAAAAGAGGATTCATTCAAATGACAGCCTCTCCAATAATAATACTTCTCATTGTAGGATAAGTGGCACAGTAGACACATTGTAACTCTCACTCAGAGCTAATGCATTAATATGCACATAAAGGCTTTATTATAGTAGTTGAATTGCTGTTTTTATTAGGCTTAGTCATGCATTCAATTATATAGCATACATAAGTACTATGATATGTGTATGTATGCATGCTTTTTTATATATATATATATATATATATATATATATATATAAAAAAGCCTTTAGCTCATACTTTACAGTTGAAGTCGGAAGTTTACATACACCTTAGCCAAATGCATTTAAACTCAGTTTTTTCCAATTCCCGACATTTAATCCTAGTAAAAACTCCCTGTTAGGTCAGTTAGGATCTTCACTTTATTTTAAGAATGTTAAATGTCAGAATAATAGTAGAGAGAATAATTTATTTTAGCTTTTTTCTTTCATCACATTCCAAGTGGGTCAGAAGTTTACATATACTCAATTAGTATTTGGTAGCATTGCCTTTAAATTGTTTAACTTGGGTCAAATGTTTTGGGTAGCCTTCCACAAGCTTCCCACAATAAGTTGGGTGAATTTTGTCCCATTCCTCCTGACAGAGCTGGTGTAACTGAGTCAGGTTTGTAGGCCTCCTTGCTCACACACGCTTTTTCAGTTCTGCCCACAAATTTTCTATAGGGTTGAGGTCAGGGCTTTGTGATGGCCACTCCAATACCTGGACTTTGTTGTTGTCCTTAAGCCATTTTGCCACAACTTTGGAAGTATGCTTGGGGTCATTGTCCATTTGGAAGACC
This sequence comes from Salmo salar, assembly GCF_965601325.2. Taxonomy (NCBI): domain Eukaryota; kingdom Metazoa; phylum Chordata; class Actinopteri; order Salmoniformes; family Salmonidae; genus Salmo; species Salmo salar. The sequence goes on along the minus strand of NC_138302.1, from coordinate 80,810,483 downwards.
CATTTGCGACCAAGCTTTAACTTCCTGACTGATGTCTTGAGATGTTGCTTCAACAATATATCCACATAATTTCAGTGGAGCAGTGGCTTCTTCCTTGCTGAGCGGCCTTTCAGGTTATGTCAATATCGGACTCATTTTACTGTGGATATAGATACTTTTGTAACTGTTTCTTCCAGCATCTTCACAAGGTCATTTGCTGTTGTTCTGGGATTGATTTGCACTTTTCACACCAAAGTACATTCATCTCTAGGAGACAGAACTGAGCGGTATGACGGCTACGTGGTTCCATGGTGTTTATACTTGCGTACTATTGTTTGTACAGATGAACGTGGTACCTTCAGGCGTTTGGAAATTGCTCCCAAGGATGAACCAGACTTGTGGAGGTCTACAATTTATTTTCTGAGGTCTTGGCTGATTTCTTTAGATTTTCTCATGATGTCAAGCAAAGAGGCACTGAGTTTGAAGGTAGGCCTTGAAATACATCCAAAGGTACACCTCCAATTGACTCAAATGATGTCGCCCTCCATTTGGGAAATCGGACCACAACTCTATCCTCCTGATTCCTGCTTACAAGCAAAAATTAAAGCAGGAAGCACTAGTGACTCGGGTCTATAAAAAAAGTGGTCAGATGAAGCAGATGCTAAACTACAGGACTGTTTTGCTATCACAGACTGGAACATGTTCTAGGATTCTTCCGATGGCATTGAGGAGTACACCACATCAGTCACTGGCTTTATCAATAAGTGCATCGAGGACGTCGTCCCCACAGTGACTGTACGTACATACCCCAACCAGAAACCATGGTTTACAGGCAACATCCGCACTGAGCTAAAGGGTAGAGCTGCCGCTTTCAAGGTGCGGGACTCTAACCCGGAAGCTTACAAGAAATCTTGCTATGCCCTGCGACAAACCATCAAACAGGCAAAGTGTCAATACAGGGCTAAGATTGAATCATACTACACCGGCTCCAACTCTCGTCTTTTGTGGCAGAGCTTGCAAACTATTACAGACTACGAAGGGAGCACAGCCACGAGCTGCCCAGTGACACGAGCCTACCAGACGAGCTAAATCACTTCTATGCTCGCTTCGAGGCAAGCAACACTGAGGCATGCATGAGAGCATCAGCTGTTCTGGACGACTGTGTGATCATGCTCTCTGTAGCCAACATGAGTAAGACCTTTAAACAGGTCAACATACACAAGGCTGCGAGGCCAGACAGATTACCAGGACGTGTGCTCTGGGCATGTGCTGACCATCTGGCAGGTGTCTTAACTGACATTTTCAACATGTCCCTGATTGAGTCTGTAATACCAACATATTTCAAGCAGACCACCATTGTCCCTGTGCCCAAGAACACAAAGGTAACCTGCCTAAATGACTACAGACCCGTAGCACTCACGTCCGTAGCCATGAAGTGCTTTGAAAGGTTAGTAATGGCACATCAACACCATTATCCCAGAAACCCTAGACCCACTCCAATTTGCATAACACCCCAACAGATCCACAGATGATGCAATCTCTCTTGCACTCCACACTGCCCTTTCCCACCTGGACAAAAGGAACACTTATGTGAGAAGGCTTTTCATTGACTACAGCTCAGCGTTCAACACCATAGTACCCTCAAAGCTCATCACTAAGCTAAGGATCCTGGGACTAAACACCTCCCTCTGCAATTGGATCCTGGACTTCCTGACGGGCCGCCCCCAGGTGGTGAGGGTAGGTAGCAACACATCTGTCACGCTGATCTTCAACACTGGAGCTCCCCAGGGGTGCGTGCTCAGCCCCCTCCTGTACTGCCTGTTCACCCACGACTGCATGGCCAGACACGACTCCAACACCATCATTAAGTTTTCAGACAACTCAAAAGTGGTAGGCTGATCACCGACAACGACGAGACCGCCTATAGGGAGGAGGTCAGAGACCTGGCCCGGGTGGTGCCAGAATAACAACCTATCCCTCAACGTAACCAAGACTAAGGAGATGATTGTGGGCTACAGGAAAAGGAGGACCGAGCACGCCCCCATTCTCATCAACGGGGCTGTAGTGGAGCAGGTTGAGAGCTTCAAGTTCCTTTGCTGTCCACATCAACAACAAACTGGAATGGTCCGAACACACCAAGACAGTCGTGAAGAGGGCACGACATCTAAAAAGATTTGGCATGGGTCCTGAGATCCTCAAAAGGTTCTATAGCTGCAACATCGAGAGCATCCTGACTGGTTGCATCACTGCCTGGTACGGCAATTGCTTGGCCTCTGACCACAAGGCACTACAGAGGGTAGTGCGTACGGCCCAGTACATCACTGGGGCTAAGCTGCCTGCCATCCAGGACCTCTACACCAGGCGGTGTCAGAGGAAGGCCCTAAAAATTGTCAAAGACCCCAGCCACCCCAGTCATAGACTGTTCTCTCTACTACCGCATGGCAAGCGGTACCGGAGTGCCAAGTCTAGGACAAAAAGGCTTCTCAACAGTTTTTACCCCCAAGCCATAAGACTCCTGAACAGGTAATCAAATGGCTACCTGGACTATTTGCATTGTGCCCCCCCAACCCTACTTTTTACGCTGCTGCTACTCTGTTCATCATATATGCATAGTCACTTTAACTATACATTCATGTACATACTATCTCCAATTTAGCCGACCAACCAGTGCTCCCGCACATTGGCTAACCAGGCTCTCTGCATTTTGTCCCGGCACCCACCACCTGCCAACCCCTCTTTTACGCTACTGCTACTCTGTTCATCATATATGCATAGTCACTTTAACCATATCTACATGTACATACTACCTCAATCAGCCTGACTAACCGGTGTCTGTATGTAGCCTTGCTACTTTTATAGCCGCGCTACTGTATATAGCCTGTCTTTTTACTGTTTTATTTCTTTACCTACCTATTGTTCACATTATACCTTTTTTGCACTGTTGGTTAGAGCCTGTAAGTAAGCATTTCACTGTAAGGTCTACACCTGTTGTATTTGGTGCAGGTGACACAAACTTTGATTTGATTTGAATTAGCTTATCAGAAGCTTCTAAAGCCATGACATTTTCTGGAATTTTCGAATCTGTTTAAAGGCACAGTCAACTTAGCGTATGTAAACTTCTGACCCACTGGAATTGTGATAGTGAAATAATCTGTATTTTGTACAGTATGAGCTAAAGGCTTATTGAGTCGTGTTTAGTTCAATAATATTGGGTTGTCAGAACCCCTGAAAAAGTTGGTAATAAAATATTCAACACCTGCACACACGAGCGAACACACTCGCACACTAGGCTGAGAAGCAGGCCCGCCAAGGCCACTCCGTACCACGCACACACTCAATAAAACATGACAAAATCACCTTTTTACATGTGTTTAAAAGGTGCTTTGCCATGTTTTATTTAGCGTGTGCGTGGTGCTGAGTGGGCTTGACGGGCCTGCTGTTCAGAGACGTATTGTTGGGTAATTACTGTCCTCTGTGGAACTCACAGGCTGCAGATCAGATTAAGAGGCTCTATGATCTGTTCCTGAAAGTCGACGCTACTCAAGTTGAAGTCAATCCTCTCGGAGAGACTCCCGAAGGACAAGGTAGGACCTTTTTCCTCTTTTTGGTGTCTACATATCAGAAGTTCTGTTTATCTGGGTCTGTCTATGTTTGTTCTCTCCCTCTTTTTCTCTCTCATTTGCTCTCTCACCATGGGAGTGTATTATGGGATTTTAGGTACTGTATATTGCAGCATAACACTATCCTGAATTAAATCCAAAACTAATTGCCTCTTGAGTAAAACTCAGACAGATAAACTGAGAGATGGTACAAGTCTGCTTCTCCACAACTTTCGATGCATTGTTATGAAACAAGTTCTTGTTATAGGTCTGGTTCATCAGAGAGTGACAAGAAAATAACATATTGTAGCTTAGTATAATAATTGCTTATGAATATTGATGAGAGGTCTATTAATTTGTTGTGTACAACCAAGCTGTACTAGCAAGGCAGAGGCAGTGTTTCTGTAGACTCACATTGAAAGTAGATCAACTTCATTTTGTACATATTCAACGAGGGAAGGGAATCAAGTACCATGGATGTCTGTTTTTCAGTCGAGTTTAAACAACAAACCACAGTACTGAAGAACATCACAGTAGGCAGAAATTTACTGCATGTCTTTTCCCACTTTGGTCTATTATTTTTACTTTCATTTCAGTGTAGCTGAACGCTCGTCACCAGAGGGACGGTAAAACCAAATTACTGTTCATCTCTGAAAATGTACTACAGTGTTAATTCGTGAACAAAAATAGTGACCAAAATATTTGTCAAACACCTATTTTTCAGGGGCAATTGATGAGACTATAACTTACTAAATAGACACAAAAAAATATAACTAAACTAAAGTTGACTAAAACGAGCCAAAATTATCTCTGTGACAAAAATTTGACTCGTAAGTGGACTGAACAAGAGTTTTTGGAGAGATTGAGAGCTTTTCAGTGATAAGCACAATTAATATTAGCAGCACAGATGCGCAGCGCAGTTTCGTTAAGTGGGAAGGACAAGTCACACCCGGCAAACACAGCCTACATCAGGTGGTGAGCAGGGAGGGAGCAAGCAATGAGTGTGGGCAGACAGGTTCCGCCACGGCTCTGTCTCTGATTATACATATTATACATATTATACATATGTACATACATACATATTATTATTTGACCATGCTGGTCATTTATGAACATTTGAACATCTAGGCCATGTGCTGTTATAATCTCCACCCGGCACAGCCAGAAGAGGACTGGCCACCCCTCATAGCCTGGTTCCTCTCTAGGTTTCTTCCTAGGTTTTGGCCTTTCTAGGGAGTTTTTCCTAGCCACCGTGCTTCTACACCTGCATTGCTTGCTGTTTGGGGTTTTAGGCTGGGTTTCTGTACAGCACTTTGAGATATCAGCTGACGACTCTCTTGCTTCACCTTAGCTAACCAGTTACCACTAGCCATTTAGTTAGCTACCCTTTGTCTGGTTAAGAAACATAAGTTGCTTTTACGAAATTAATAACAGAAGCAGAATTGAGTTGAATAGTAAAACAACAGTCTAGCTAGGTTTTTCTCTCCCTTGAGTAGGCTATAGAAAAGTAGGCGATAGAAAAGTAGGCTATAGAAAAGTAGGCTATAGAAAAGTAGGCTGTCTTTAAATTTGTAGTCTCGCTCAACTCTCCCACTTTTACCACTGCATTTCATATACAAGTTCTGTATTCTAGACTCCCTCTTTTCTTCAGAGAAAACGTTTTAATTGTAGCCCTTAGGCTACCGTTCAAAAGACATGTCCCATAATACCGGCACTACATTGTTTGTCTTTCTAACATGCATCGCGGGCCATTCTTAAACTAGGCTACTTGCGGACCGGCCCGTTAGTCATTTGTTTAGGCTGCACCAAATAGTTTTATAACTAAACCAAGATAAACCACAGCCTGTTATTTCCAATGGTAGCAGAACAAGCAAGGAGGTGGGCAGAGCCAAGCACGAGCTAGCGATATCCTATTGGCGCGTTCTGGCTTGTATTTGCATATTTCCGTTATGGAATGCCGAATCTCGGTTACCCAGAAGTAAAATTATATTGTGAAAATGTGTAATTTCCTGTTTTACTTCTGGGGGGAATTACATTGACAATTGTGATTACCTTCGTGCAAAGGAAGGAAGAGAAATCTCCTTCCTGGCAAACGGAAACTCTTGGCCTAACCCTTCGCCCAATCCTGACTCGTCCAAATAATCAAAGACGAAAACCCAAAACCAGGAATTACTGCTGCTGGTAATCACATAATTCTACATGAGCCTGGACAGATTCTCGCCGTTTCATCTGTCCATGAGAATCTGTGAATCCTATTCTGTGAAGTGCGTCTTTGCAAAAACGCCATTTTTTTAAACTTTGGAAAAGGGTAAAGTCTACAAAACTTTGTCCATTCTGGTCGTAACAGATTCTACACTGAGCAAAAATAAATACGCAACATGCAACATTTTCTGAGTTACTGAGTTACAGTGCATTTAAGGAAATCAGTCACTTGAAGTACATTCATTAGGCCCTAATCTAGGGATTTCACATGCCTGTGAATACAGATATGCATCTGTTGGTCACTGATACCTTAAATCAAAGGTAGGGGCATGGATCAGAAAACCAGTCAGTATCTGGTGTGACCAACATTTGCCTCATGCAGCGCGACACATCTTCTCATAGAGTTGATCGTGGCCTGTAGAATGTTGTCCCACACCACTTCAGTAGCTGTGCAAATTTTCTGGATATTGGCAGGAACTGGAAAAGGCTGTTGTACATGTCAATCCAGAGCATCCCAAACATGCTCAATGGGTGACATGTCTGGTGAGTATGCAGGCCATGGAAGAACTGGGACATGTTCAGCTTCTAGGTATTGTGTACAGATCCTTGCGACATGGAGCAGTGCATTCATTACCTTGCTGAAACGTGAGGTGATGGTGGCAGATGAATAGCACGACAATAGGCCTCAGGATATCGTCACGGTATCTCTGCATTCAAATTCCCGTCAATAAAATACAATTGTGTTTGTTGTCTGTAGCTTATGCTTGCCTATATCATAACCCCACCACCACCATGGGGTACTCTGTTCACAATTGACATCAGCAAACCGCTCGCCCACATGACACCATACACGCTATCTGAGCACACTTCTCCAGCGTGCCAGTGGCCATCGAAGGTAAGCATTTGCCCACTGAAGTCTGTTATGCCATCGAACTGTAGTCAGGTCAAGACCCTGGCGAGGACGCCGAACAGTTTGGTCAGAAATTCTTTGGTTGTGAAACCCCACAGTTTCATCAGCTGTCCGGGTAGCTGGTCTCAGACGATCCTGCAGGTGAAGAAGCCTGATGTGGAGGTCCTGGGCTGCCGTGGTTACATGTGGTCTGCGGTTGTGAGCCTGGTTGGACACACTGCCACCATCTTTAAAATGTTGGAGGTGGCTTTTGGTAGAGAAATTAACATTCAATTCTGTGGCAACAGCTCTGGTGGACATTCCTGCAGTCAGCATGCCAATTGCATTGTCCCTCAAAACGTGAGACATCTATTGCGTTGTGTTGTGAAACAAAAAAAAACGATCCCCAGCACAAGATGCACTTGTGTAATGATCATGCTATTTAATCAGCTTCTTAATATTCCAAACCTGTGAGGTGGACTATCTTGGCAAAGGAGAAATACTTACTAACAGGGATGTAAACAAATGTGTGGACAAAATTTGAGAGAAACTTTTTGTGCTTATGGAACATTCTGGCATCTTTTATTTCAGCTCATGAAACATGGGACCAGCACTTTACATATTGCATTTATATTTGTGTTCAGTGGTGTATCCACAGATGGAACAAGGTGTAGCCACAGATAGAACAATGCGCCCGATGTTTCAAAGGACACAATGTTTTGGAATGTTCAGATAGCATATTTCTATGTAGAACAAACGTGTCTCTCTCTCTTGGTCTCTGCATTTGTGTGTGTCTGTTTGTTTTGTATGTAATGTGCATCTTCTATGTAGGCTGAATTATGAATTTACATGGCCAGATAATTCTTATATAATATGTTTGTCATTTTTCTGCTGTTGGGAAGAGAATAGGATGTTATGCAGAAATGTTGGTAGGCTATGTATATTTGTGCACATGGAAGTCAGTGATTGTTTACTATAGGTTAATGAAGCAATACAAATGTGATGTGACTAAAATGGCCCACTGTTTTTTGCCATTTTGACGACTAGACTAAATCATTATTCAAATGACTATAATGACTAAGACTAGACAGAAAAGAGTGTCAAAAGGAACACTGTTATACTGAAGTTGGTTACATACAGCAGCTCCAGGAGTCTCTACTTAGCTGCTGTTGAAGTTTGTTTCCCATTTATTTTGTTTCCCCCTAGTGTGTGTGTGTGGGGGGGGGGGGGGGGGGCTGTGTGTGTGTGTGGGGGGGGGGGGGGGGGCTGTGTGTGTGTGTGGGGGGGGGGGGGGGGGGCTGTGTGTGTGTGTGGGGCTGTCTGTTTGTGTCACGTCACCTTTATTACTCTTGGGAGCTTCAGCCCAGGTAGTATTTCAGAGATGAGCCATTACATAGTGAATTTACCGTTGGTTCCATGGGGACCCCGTGTACCAGTACTGCCATTTGTCCTCCAGGCTGTTATAGAGTATTGATAGATGAAGGCTTCAGTCACCCTTGTGTAAATGGTCGTGGTATATAGTGGGCCTTACAAAGTACAAATCCACAAGGAGCACACCTCAGGATTTCAGCCCTGCAATGCTAAGAAACCTGAAGTAGATCCACTGATAATCAACCCTTAATGAAAATCTGAAGTAAATACTTTGCTTGCAGTTAACATTTAGCTTAGTTTCTTTGAACTGCACCTTGTGAAGTGTAAAAGCAATATATTCTCCCTTAGAGGCACTGTCAAATACATAAACATGAGCTTCACCATTACAAATACTGAAGTAATTAAGTCTAGTAGGATGAGGTCACTTGCCACATTTTATTTAAAACATTTTATTGAGTTTGTTAGAAATGTTAATTACATTTCCATTTCATATCCTCATCTATTTGTCTTCCTATTTATGTTTCTCTCTCTGTCTTCTCTTTCTCGCTCCCTTCTTTCAGTGGTGTGCTTTGATGCCAAGATCAACTTTGACGATAACGCAGAGTTCCGTCAAAAAGCCGTCTTTGCCATGGACGACATGTCAGAGAGCGATCCTACAGAGACCGAGGCAGCCAAATGGGACCTCAAGTACATTGGCTTGGATGGAAACATTGCCTGCTTTGGTGAGTTCTGGTTTATGGCTGTCCACTGTCCACACACATGCATGTTCTATGCATTTAGCCATGGCTAACCCACACCAACTGGAATGGAGTTTTTTTGGCTGGGCCGACTGGGCTCCTCTCCAGTCCAAATTAACAACCAGCTTTCTAACGACTCCAGAAGGAGGACGCTGTAACCAATTCTTTCTAATTAGCCATAATAATAAAAAGTCTCCAGTGAGCTGGATTGTTAGCATTCTCATTATAGGTCTCCCCTGTCATAAATCAAAGCTTTATAATGTAATTCTGGGATGCTAGGGAGTATCTCCTGGTTTCCCTGCAGCCTCATAAACGCTGTGGCAGTAAGAGCACGGTTAGTGCCTCTTTCCTGTGTCCAGCCTTTCCTACAGGACAACAGCTCAGAGCTGATGGGCTCCTTAAAAGCTCTGTAACCCACCAAAGTGACAGCTGTTAAAACCAGTTTCCTTTTATTGAGACTTCTGTAGGGGCGCTTGCCAGGATGCAGGCTTAGCGCTGATAACCCAAATGAGGTAAGACATTTATAGAGAGGCGTGTTGGCTTCAGCAGGAAGCGGCTGAATCACTTGGCTCCCTGGCAACACAGCACCAAGAAGCCCAGCGGGATAGGGATGCTCTCATTAGGCTGCCTGATAATACGGGCCAACACTAGTGCGACAGAACTTCTTTTAATCAACACTTGCTTTCTGAAGTCAAGAGTGTTGCCGTAATCACGTTTCCCTCCGCTTCTCAACTTCTTCAAGTGTTAAGTATCCTCATTAGACGAGTTTTAACATTTGACCTCTTAAAGCTTTAAATTCTCTAAAGATTATTTGTTATTCCCTCTTCATTAGATCATTTACTCATTGATTTCACTGTGCGCGCTTATGTTTTTGTTTTAATGATTGTATTAGGTAATGTTTATTGTAATTAAATCCCAACTACTTTTCAATGTCACAGTTTTCTCTCAAGGGTTTATGTTTGAATTCTCAACTTCATTTTGACTAATGTGGGAAATCTAACTTCATTGGAGTATGGAGGGGAAGAACTATTATAAGAGTTCCGGTATCATCGATTGTCATCTAACTTTGCGATGAGCACAGCAACTATTTTGAAGGGATGCTTTAAAGGGCCTTCTCTTTTTTCTGAGACCAGTAACACCTTTCTTTGTGGTTTAATTTCACCTTTGACCTGCCATTACAGTGAATGGGGCTGGACTGGCTATGGCCACGTGTGACATCATCGACCTCCATGGAGGGAAGCCGGCCAACTTCCTAGACCTGGGAGGAGGAGTGAAGGAGAAACAGGTTTACGAGGCCTTCAAACTGCTCACTGCCGACCCCAAGGTAGGAGCACATTTTATCCTTCAAACTGCTCTAAGATAGGACCACACTTCAAGCTTCAAGCTGCTCTAAGATAGGACCACACTTCAAGCTTCAAACTACCAAAAGATGTAGGACCACATGTTATATAATGGTGCTGGGGAGAGGAGTTGTACTGCCTAAAGACCGAGAACAAAGTTTATTCACAATGCTACAGTAGCTAGTTCTATACCAAATTGTCAGTTGCTCTCAGAGAGCCAACACACTGTTCCAAGAACCTGTTGAATTCCCCGTTTATGTCAGCTGCTCAACACTTTACCCAAGCGATTCTGTAAATCTCTGTTGCTGCTTCCTTTGTGTGTGTGGTTGTTTAACCATGAGTCCTGTCAAAGCTCCTTACCTCTACGGGGTCAGTGTACCTATACTGGGACGGTTGATGCCAATGTGACCGGATTGACATTGTAAGTAACAGCAAACTTTCCAGGACATAGACTTGTCTTATATGGGCAGAAAGCTTAAATAATTGTTAATCTAACTGCACTATCCAATTTACAGTTGCTATTACAGTGAAAAAATACCCTGCTATTGTTCGAGGAGCGTGCACAACAACAACAAAACTTTTATCACGGCAACTGGTTTGATACATTCACCTCTGAAGGTAAATAATGTACTTACATTCAGTAATCTTGCTCTGATTTGTCATCCTGAGGGTCCCAGAGATAAAATGTAGCATAGTTTAAAAAAAATAAAATGTTTATATTAAAATGTAGGAACTGGGTTCTACAGGTTGAACCCCTGCTGTCTCTGGCTCCACACCCACCCCGCCCGGCCATCTAGATGTGTGAAAGTTAGTGTATAAGCAAATGATCCATCATGTATGACATTCCTGGGAGAGTGTAAACTTCAATTTTGTATTACCATATCATTTTTTGTATTTTCTCTATAGTTATGTACTTGAAAATGTATCAATTGACCAGTGCAATGCTTCACTGGATCAATCTGAAACTTTGCACACAGACTGCTGCCATCTAGTGTCCAAAATCTAAATTGCGCCTAAACTGTAATATTATATTATGGCCTTTCTCTTGCATTTCAAAGATAATGAAAAAGAAAACACTTTCTTTTTTTTGTATTATCTTTTTACCAGCTCTAATGTGTTATATTATCCTATATTAAGTTCACATTTACACAAACATCAGTGTTTCCTTTCAAATGGTATCAAGAATATACATATCCTTGCTTCAGGTCCTGAGCTACAGGCAGTTAGATTTGTGTATTTCATTTTTGGCGAAAATTGAAAAAAGGGTCCGATCCTGAAGAGGTTTGAAGGCTTTATCTAGTTGGTTAGACACAAGTCCACCTTTTGTAACAAAGACACAACATTCATTAGTGGGTTTGGCACCAACAGCCATGTTTCTCTCAGAGATGTGGTATTAGATATCATCTCCTAATATAATGCCATGGTATTATTGACTGTTGTGATGAATTGCAGCTCCGCAGCCACAATGAAACAAGCCTTTTAATGACTGCCGTCAGTCTTCTCCCAATGCAGAACGCCAACCCGTTACTGTACATCCCTGGTGGACATAATGGCCGGAACCTCACAGGAAAAGATGTGGCACTGGCACCTTGACTCTCTTTACGACTGTGGAATCCTAAATGATCAGATTACCAATAGTTATGCAGCAAACAGTTGGAGGCTTGTAACTATGCCGCAGTGCTGGTTGTGTTGACACTCATCACAGCACTAATTCCCTGTTTGCCATGACTTCACTTTGTTGTTTTTCTCCCAGTCTATTTGACAGCCTAGTTGTCTTCATATGTGTCATAGAACAGCATTAAATACGGGTTCCTGCTATCCATTGTTGAGTAGGCCAGTTTACCACACATGTTTTTAATACATCAAAGATGAAGGACATTGAGAACAAAGGGCATATAGACATGATGTGGCATTTCTACATAAATATGCATAAATCTGACGTGATACTCATTGCAATACACAAGTCACTTGAATAACATTACTTTGCTTCACTTCAGTTTCATGTAGTAGCTTCAATAGTTGACTATTTCCTTTGTAGCTATAGGCTAAATCAGACACTAGCCTAGTTCTGCCTTTTGGTTTTGAGGGCTCCAGTCACGCACACGTACCAGAGATGAATTTTAAAGAGGTGCAAGCAAAACACTCCAGCTGATGTATTGTCCCATTCAGATATCCACAGTGTATTTATCATTGTGGGCCCTGCATGAATTCATCAAGGTGTCGTAAAAATAGAATAGAATAACAGGAGAGAAAACAGCGGGAGAAGTGTTTCTCACTCCTCCGATGCGGTGTGATCAAATTAATCCATTATGATGTCAAACCAGGTCATAATAGAGATGAATTTGCGGGGGAAACCGAGACAGCTTTTAAAGACTGCATTACACTTCCCAATTATTCTTGCATAGGAAGTCGTTTTCTCTTTATTCTGTCTTCAATTCAAAGCCAAAACCCCAGAGTAAAGGCAGTAGCTACCTGTCCCTCCTCCAGCAGTATAGAGACGAGACACAGGCCCTCCCTTATGGGGGGGAAAAAGAGAGAGGATTGATATTACTCTGTGTACTGACATTTGCATTTCATACAGGGATTTGGAGACTCGTCAGATCTGTGGAGAGAATGTTAATTATTAGATTCCTGCATGATGAAAATCCTATTTTGCATTTTTCTTTTCATAATTTCCAAACTTTTAAGTACTAAGATTTCCTGCAACTCAGTTCCATTTAGGCCTAGACTGTAAACAACTTGAGGCAGAGAGAGGCTATTGAGTGAGAATCAAAAGCTTGCAATGCTCAGGATGCACACCTTTTGTTAAATGTTTGAAATGTGTCCATTATACTGAATCAGGTACTTGAAAGCATACTTGTCATGACTGACTCAATATTCATGCTTACAACGGACTTTTTCATTTTTTATTTGCTTTGGGATTGAAGATGTTGACTCATTCCAACTTTTCCATGAAATGTTAATCAGGAGTGGAGTGTTTATTTTGCCATATTAAATACATCAACTCAAAAGCCTCGTACTTGACATCCAACAATTTCCTTGAGTTTTGGTGTAGTGTGAGATGCCTAACAGTGACAGAAGACTAGCTGTATACACATTTTCACTAGTTCAGCAGTAAGGCAATTCCATGGTAACAGAGTGATGCTGAGACTCAGATTTTTCACTTTAAAGGGTATGCCAAACAAATATCAATGATTTCAAAGTTAAACAAACCATACAAGGACTACTTGAACATTTTACTAAAACATATTTAATTAAAGAACAATGCAGATGCAACGTTTGGTAACAGAATGATGGTTTGTGCCGTTGGTGCCATCACACATTGTTTGACATACATTTTAAAGTGAAAAATCGGCATCATTTTGTTACCATGGAATTGGAAAGTATTATACATTTACTACAACCTACTACAGTATGTCTCTGGGGAAGCTGATGCATTTCTGCATAAGTGAATATTTTCTTGTGCTCTTTGACCCTCATTAGTGCATCATTTTGACAGCCTTATTTCAGCTGCTAGGTTCCTCATAGCCGCTAACAGTTCATATGTTTACGCATAGTATATCTCAGTCGCTCTCCAACCCTGTTCCTGGAGAGCTGCCATCCTGTAGGTTTTTGCTCCAACCCTGATCCATGCACCTGATTCTAATATTTACAGGGTGGCAGGTAGCCTAGCCTAGCTGTTAGTGTGGGGTCAATAAGGAAAGGTCGCTAGTTCTAATCCCTGAACCAACAAGGTGAAAAATCTGTCTCTGCCCTTGAGCAAGCCACTTAACCCTAATTGCTCCAGGGGTTGCCGTTGATCATGGCTGACCCTGGCCATGACCCCACTCTCCGAGGGTGTCCCTGGGAAAGTTGGGATATGCAAAAAACACATTTCCAATTCATACATGCATATAATACACACTTGTACATTTGTGAAATAGGACAAATATAAGCACCTACCAAGTTGTTGTTATTTCAATAATTAGCTGGTTGAAAAGCTAAATCGGGTTAGTTAGAACTGGGGTTGGAGTGAACCTACAGGAGGGTATCTCTCCAGGAACAGGGTTGGAGAGCCCTGGTATATCTGGAATCAATTGGTACATCGTGACACTTGTTTCAATGACTACCAAAAAGGCCATATTTAAACACCATTAACATGTAGGCTAATTTATAAATAAATACCAGGCAAATGGTAAAATAACATAACCCGGCCCGTTCTATTATCTGGGAGATGGTAAACACTGGATAGTGTCTGTCCACTGCTCTCTAGCTCTGTCCTCTCTCTGTCTGTCCTCTCTCTGTCTGCCCTCTCTCTGTCTGTCCTCTCTCTGTCTGCCCTCTCTCTGTCTGCCCTCTCTCTGTCTGCCCTCTCTCTGTCTGCCCTCTCTCTGTCTGCCCTCTCTCTGTCTGCCCTCTCTCTGTCTGCCCTCTCTCTGTCTGCCCTCTCTCTGTCTGTCTGCCCTCTCTCTGTCTGTCTGCCCTCTCTCTGTCTGTCTGCCCTCTCTCTGTCTGTCTGCCCTCTCTCTGTCTGTCTGCCCTCTCTCTGTCTGTCTGCCCTCTCTCTGTCTGTCTGCCCTCTCTCTGTCTGTCTGCCCTCTCTCTGTCTGTCTGCCCTCTCTCTGTCTGTCTGCCCTCTCTCTGTCTGTCTGCCCTCTCTCTGTCTGTCTGCCCTCTCTCTGTCTGTCCGCCCACTCTCTCTCTGTCTGTGCGCTCGCTCTCTGTGCTCTCGCTCTTTCTCTGTCTGCTCTCTCTCTCTGTCTGCTCTCTCTGTCTGCTCTCTCTCTCTGTGTCTGCGCTCTCTCTCTTTCTCTCTCTGCGCTCTCTCTCTGCGCTCTCTCTCTCTCTCTGCGCTCTCTGCTCTCTCTCTGCTCTCTCTCTCTGCGCTCTCTCTCTCGCTCTGTCTGCTTTCTCTCTCTCTCTGTGCTCTCTCAATTCAAGGGTCTTTATTGGCATGGGAAACATATGTTAACATTGCCAAAGCAAGTGAGGTAGATAATATACAAAAGTTAAATAAACAATCAAATTAACTGTAAACATTACACATACAGAAGTTTCAAAAGAATAAAGACATTACAAATGTTATATGTATATATACAGTGTTGTAACGATGTACAAATGGTTAATGTACAAAAGGGAAAATAAATAAACATAAATATGGGTTGTATTTACAATGGTGTTTGTTCTTCACTGGTTGCCCTTTTCTTGTGGCAACAGGTCACAAATCTTGCTACTGTGGTATTTCACCCAGTAGATATGGGAGTTTATCAAAATCGGGTTTGTTTTCGAATTCTTTGTGGATCTGTGTAATCTGAGGGAAATATGTGTCTCTAATATTGTCATACATTGGGCAGGAGGTTAGGAAATGCAGCTCAGTTTCCACCTCATTTTCCCTCTCTTTGTCGGCCCTCTCTCTGTCTGCCCTCTGCTCTCTGTCTGCCCTCTCTCTGGTGCCCTCTCTCTCTCTCTCCCTCTGTCTGCACTCTCTCTCTCTCTCTCTGTCTGCCCTCTGCTCTCTGTCTGCCCTCTCTCTGGTGCCCTCTCTCTCTCTCTCCCTCTGTCTGCACTCTCTCTCTCTCTCTGTCTGCCCTCTGCTCTCTGTCTGCCCTCTCTCTGGTGCCCTCTCTCTCTCTCTCCCTCTGTCTGCACTCTCTCTCTCTCTCTCTCTGTCTGCCCTCTGCTCTCTGTCTGCCCTCTCTCTGGTGCCCTCTCTCTCTCTCTCCCTCTGTCTGCACTCTCTCTCTCTCTCTGTCTGCCCTCTGCTCTCTGTCTGCCCTCTCTCTGGTGCCCTCTCTCTCTCTCTCCCTCTGTCTGCACTCTCTCTCTCTCTCTGTCTGCCCTCTGCTCTCTGTCTGCCCTCTCTCTGGTGCCTCTCTCTCTCTCTGTCTGCACTCTCTCTCTCTCTGTCTGCTCTCTCTCTCTCTCTCTCTCTCTCTCTCTCTCTCTCTCTCTCTCTCTCTCTCTCTCTCTCTCTCTCTCTCTCTGGTGCTCTCTCTCTGCTCTCCTCTCTCTCTGCTCTCTCTGCTCTCTCTCTCTGCTCTCTCTCTGCTCTCCTCTCTCTCTCTCTCTCTCACACACTCTCTCTCTCACACACTCTCTCTCTCTCTCACACTCTCTCTCTCTCTCTCTCTCTCTCTCGCTGTCTCTCTCTCGCTGTCTGTCTGTGCTCTCTGTCTGTCTGCGCTCTGTCTGTCTGCGCTCTGTCTGTCTGCGCTCTCTGTCTGCGCTCTGTCTGTCTGCGCTCTCTCTCCCTCTCTGTCTGCGCTCTCCCTCTCTGTCTGCGCTCTCTCTCCCTCTCTGTCTGTCTGCGCTCTGTCTGTCTGCGCTCTCTCTCCCTCTCTGTCTGCGCTCTCTCTCCCTCTCTGTCTGCGCTCTCTCTCCCTCTCTGTCTGTGCTCTCTCTCCCTCTCTGTCTGTGCTCTCTCTCCCTCTCTGTCTGCGCGCTCTCTCCCTCTCTGTCTGTGCTCTCTCTCCCTCTCTGTCTGCGCTCTGTCTGTCTGCGCTCTCTCTCCCTCTCTGTCTGCGCTCTCTCTCCCTCTCTGTCTGCGCTCTCTCTCCCTCTCTGTCTATGCTCTCTCTCCCTGTCTCTCTCTGTTTGCGCTCTCTCTCTCTGTCTGCGCTCTCTCTGTCTGCTTTGATCTCTTCAGCTAATTCTATTCCAACTGTAAGATGCAGCTGGAGTGTACAGCTTCAGCTAGAACAGACTGTTTCTGGGATTGGATATCATTAAACCTTGTTTCATTGTTTTCCCCTCCTTTCTGCAGTTGGAGTACAGCATTGATTAGGTACATTAGAAAGAGGAAAAGACCAAGGAAGAAAAAAGGGCATATAGTGTCAAAAGAATCTACAGGATAAAAAAAAGAAGTTGTAGAAATAACTTGAGTGTTGATGTGTATGTATGTATGTGGGCAAAGCCTATTCATTTCATTGGACATGCTGTTCAATGGTGTTCAAATCCTGGCTGTATCACATCTGGCCGTGATTGGGAGTCCCATAGGGCGGCGCACAATTGGCCCAGTGTTGTCCGGGTTTGGCTGGGGTAGGTCGTCATTGTAAATAAGAATTTCTCCCTAACGGACTTGCCTAGTTAAATAAAGGTTCAATAAAATGTTAAAAATTCACCTCTAGGCAGTGCCCAAATATCATCCTTATTACACTGACTCCTGCTCTGTCCTTATAGGAAATAGCGGCATAATGCTTTTCACAAGTTCACGTCCATTTTCTTCTGAGCGCTGTATTTCCTAGGTAGTAGTGAATTATGGCGTGTATAAGATGAGGCTGTGTGACAGCAGGAAGTGACTGGTTAATTGTCACCTGTGGGTGTTTTCACACTGCTGTGTTTAAGGTGTGCCAGGAATGACACGGCTTGGTTCTCTGAACCTCCACTTCGAGGTGAAAAGAAGTGATTGGCTTTGATACATTAGCATTTAGTTCATACAGTTCAAAGGCAGAGAGGGGGAGAGTGTGAGATGGTGTGTATTTGGCTGGGTAACCAACTTAGGATGGAAATCACATTGGTGATTAGGCATGTTGAAGTTACTATCTTCACCTGTGGCCTCCCTACTGGGTTGTGTGTGTGTGTGTGTGTGTGTGTGTGTGTAATGTTTTTGTTCTAGAGGTGTGTACTCACGCTAATCATCCAGCATCACCTGAGCCTCCCCTCCAGCCATTTGTGAGTGTCTGTGATGCCCTGTGTGTGGTTGTTTGCAGATGGTGTTCACTCAAACCTTTGTGTTCCTTGCGGCAGTGTGTGGTGCGTTTCAAGCGTGAGAGTTTCTGCTCTGCCTCACCTGTGTCTCCCTCTTGGCCAGCGTTAGCTGCTCACACAGCCAGAGAACAGAGAACACCCTTAAGGACTATTCGTCCCGTCTTTGGCACGGTGTACCTCATGGAGAGGTCCTGTTCCCGTCACATTTCAGCTCCAAATCTCCCCATTACCACCAGAGAATTCATGAAAGGTCTTATTGTCCACTTACAGTGGATATACCCCAGTGTATGGCAGTGCTCTTCCTTCTTCCAGCCTTTGATCTGCTAAATCCACTTAAGGCAGTGTTGTGATGGGCTCCCCCCAGCGTCACACTGCCTCACAAAGGTCTGAGGAGCAGGTCCAGCCACTCCATTCTGGACCTGCCACTCACTCTCTGTTCATATGGAGATGTCTAAGCCCATGTGGAATGTCAGAGCACCTGCTTAGACATGTGAGGCTGTAGGAGACCGGACTCATTGTGGCCCTCTTTAAGAGCCCCACACTGTGACGTGATTGGTTGTGAGTGGCAAATCATCCTCTTTTCCTCGCGCCAGCGTTCTAGAGGCACAGTGGGAATGACCCCTCTTCATGTCCTTGGACCGGTTTCATCCACACTGCTATCACACAGGCTAAGGCAATCATGCACCTCACAAATACAGACACACCGAAACACACACATGCCTAGCTCTCTGGGGACTCAGTCAGTCATCATGGAGTTGGCTGTGACGTTGGAGCTCTGGGTTTGCTGTGGGGGGTAATTGTGTCTCGGCCTGCAGGCTAGGCCTCTGGGAACAGCCAGTCCCCTGTGTCGTAAACACAAGCAATGAGAAGCCAGCGAGAAAGCCCAGAAACAAGCTCCCACTCCGTAATGGAGTTATTTCCCTCTGTGTAGAGCATTAAGCCTTGTATTACAGAGGGCAGGCTATGGGGAGCCAGCAGCTGAGACCTGTGCTGTGGGACCAGTAAACGTTGAACTGGGGAGATGAGGAGAGAACATTAGAATGACGAGCAGGTCATGCCATCAAGAGTGGTAATAGCTCCCTGGGTGTACTGAGCTCTGAATGATGTGATTGTTTTTCGATGGTGGTGTGGTGGTTTGCACTGCAAAGCACATATTGACAGTGACATTTAAATGGTATGGTGCAGGTGAGTAGCGCAGAGAGCATTATTTCAGTCATCTTTAGCTAGGTCTAACCATTGACTATAATCCTGAACTCCGTCCTCAGGACCAAGGGGTGCACGTTTTGGTTTTAGTACTAACACTACACAGCTGATTCAAATGATCAAAGCTTAATGATCAGTTGATCATTTGAATCAGCTGTGTAGTGTTAGGGCAAAAACCAAAACGTGCACCCCTTGGTCCTGAGGACGGAGTTTGAGGAACCCTGCCTTACATACTACAGTACTAGCCTGGGTACCAGTCTGTTAAGCTAACATACCACTCCACTCTGTCATACCAAAGATGTTTAGCATTACAAGGAATGGAATAATAGCTCACCAGACTGTTACCCAGACTACTACAGTACTATGGTTACAATGAAACGATAACAGCCATAGAAAACTATGAGCTATTGGGGTCTCTTAAAAGCTCTCCAAGCTCATATCTCTGTGGAGACTCAGGAATCACTAATAACCTCAGTATAACTGCTGATCATGGACTATCAGCAGACCCCATCAGCAGACCCCATCAGCAGACCCCATCAGCAGACCCCATCAGCAGACCCCATCTGCAGACCCCATCTGCAGACCCCATCATCAGACCTCAGTGCATCCTGCTCAGTGCATCCTGCTCAGTTCATCCCTCATTAGGCCTCCTTGACCCACTATACTGTAGCTGAAGATTTGCTTACAGTGCATTACTTTAATGCAGTCAATGATATAGTATACTGCACATCGTAGCTAGCTGTTCCACTTTCCTGCTTATAAGACCATAGCATAATGTGGGCCGTTTCTACTTGGTGTCAGGTCCTTTGTTCACCGAGGACTGGGTCTGGGCCAGGCCTTGACATGTAGAATGGGATGTTAATGGTAGGGAGAGAAGTCAAGGCTCTGGAACACTGTAGTCTAAAAGCCTTGGCTATGGTGCAGCAGTTCAAAGAAGCATTTTGACACTACAGAGACACTGGATGCACAGTGTGATGTTTGAACTGAACTCGGTGTCAAAACGCTGGACGTTTCCTTTTTTTTTTATACTTAGTTTAAGAAAGGAGCCCAGAAAAGCACACTACTGATTTCTGGACTGCAGTTTGCTAGTTCACTTAGTTTCTTTGTGTTTAGTCTAGTTGGTTGGGTAGAGAGGGCTGTTTTTATGAGGTGACAAGCTGTAGGCTACTCCAGTCAAGAATAAGTTGTTTGATTTTCATTTCAGAAAACAAAATGTTTTTTGTTCATGTTTTGTTTGAATGAACCCGTGGCAATACTGAGCTGAATTGCATAATTAACCACCTGTGAATGACAGACATGTTTATTAACACTAAGTGAATACAAGTTCTCTTGACACATTGTTTTTATCCTTGAGGATGTTTAGAGAGTAATGTCTCAGCCTACTACATTCAGTTACAGGCATGATAATGATACCACCTCATTTCAATATGTGGAATAATACTGCTTGTCACTGTGTTGGAGCATTTATTTCTGTGTCATCAGCTGCCAAAAACAGTTGAAAAACAATTGGAATGTGTAGTTAATGTTGCTTTGAAATGTTTTTCTTTGAGTTGTCGGGATGCTGTTGGTGAAATGACACCCTCAGAGACTTGTGTATTGTCTTCGTTTGTTTGTCCTAATTGTCTCTGTTTACCTCAGAAGGCTCAAAGAATGAGATCCCTAACGAACTTCCCAACTGCTGGGTGTAATAGTGTTTTGCGTATCTAATTAACCCTTGTGTGGTGTTCATGTTGTTGATATTCACCCAATGATAGCAGGTCTGATGAACTGGGTCTTTAAAACAATACAGCCATAACAATTGATGTAAAAATACTTCATACTTAGATGTTGACTTATTACAAGCAATATAGACAGCATACATGGTTAATATTTACCATTTACCTCTGCTAGATCACATTTATCAATAAAAGCTCATTAAAAAAAGAAGAGATTTTTGTAAACCAATCAGTTATAGTCAAGACATAAATATAAATGAAACAAGGTTTTTATCACTTAATGTTTATTGCTTTGAACTGAACAAATTGGAAGGACAAATGTTACATACAGTATTTTACAGAAATGATAAATGAGCCCTATTGAACACAAATTAAGGCTGGTCTACACACCACATGAGGGACAGTTTTGCTGTGTGTGTATTGCAAATGTATTTCTTGCACTTGATGCATGTGTGTTTTATTTTTTTTATTTAACCTTTATTTAACTGTGTACTGTGTCTTCCTTTCCTTCTCGGGTCCACACACATTGCAGCACTTCTTGTTGCTACTGGCTGAAATCTAGAATGATGAAAACACTTAGTAAAGGAATTTTACTAACATCTCACTCACATATATAGTTACAGCAGGCCAAGGTAGGAGAGTCAGACACACATCACTCACATATATAGTTACAGCAGGCCAAGGTAGGAGTCAGACACACATCACTCACATATATAGTTACAGCAGGCCAAGGTAGGAGTCAGACACACATCACTCACATATATAGTTACAGCAGGCCAAGGTAGTAGAGTCAGACACACATCACTCACATATAGTTACAGCAGGCCAAGGTAGGAGTCAGACACACATCACTCACATATATAGTTACAGCAGGCCAAGGTAGGAGTCAGACACACATCACTCACATATATAGTTACAGCAGGCCAAGGTAGGAGTCAGACACACATCACTCACACTTACTTCCGGTATTGGAGTTGTTGGTTCTGTGAGTCGGGCGGATGGGGCACCAGCATCCTCCTCCTAAATCCTCCTCACGATGGCTGCAGAACCTGGGGTCCTTGGGATATGTTGCCGCCTCTGGATTTGAGGTCTTACCAATGCCTTGCCTGTCTCCTCTGGAGCTTCGCTCTGTTGATTCCATATTTTGTGGGTTTAGACGGTATGTACTGCCTGAAGGGGCAGCGGCCCCTAAATGGCATAAGCTGTTCATCAACAGTAACGTTGGGCCCAGGGTTGTAAAACAGGGGAAGGCGGTCCACCCACTTGTCCCACACTGACCTGATTGCAGCTAGCTTGTCTCTCTGGATAAGAGTGTCTGCTAAATTACTAAAATGTCAAATGTTCCATGGTTTGATTGTGAAGAAACCAAAATACAATTTGCTTTCACAAGAGTTATAAATAATTGCTTTGGAATGGCCTTTACACACACAGCTTGTTATCTCACAATAAAATAGTTGACATGGCGTTCAGTACAATTTCTCGATAAAGGTTAAAAACAAGAAATAAGGCTGAATTGTGATCAGATTTCAATCTCCTCTAAATTACACCTGCTGTCTGTGAATGGCCCTGAGAAGAAGCACTTCATCCCAGCTGAAAATGTGGCGCCAGACAACCTGAACGGGAAGATTTTCATTTACTGTCCATTTTGAGATATTTACCGGACCCATATTCACTGGCTGCGTAACCCATTAGTGCATCCACCCATGGTGCTCAGAATGACAGAAACCACATTTAAATTATGGTAATGCATCTTAACAGAACATGCAACTCCTGTAATGAATGTGTGAAAACCAATAGAACAGGAGAGAAATGGCATATGAGGAAGTCTTTCATAGGTAGCACACGTGGCAAAAGGCCTAGCTGATTATTGAGTTGCGGCTGTCAATGAAAAGCATCTAAAATATATATATATATGAAGATATCATTTAAAATGTTTAGACAAGAAGAAGGGGAGTGGTGTGTGGCTTCTGTCTAGAATGTATGCGCTCAGGTCTCCAGCATGCACTCAGCTGTCTCCTGTCAATTCTTGCACATTTATTGTTTCATTGTGTGAATTGTTTGGCACCAGTAGTAAATGTACCTTTAATCCCGCTCATTTAGTTATTCATTTCTGTTAATGCATTTTGTTAATAGGCCTACAGTCATTTACCGTTCTCATTCTTGGAGTGGAATTGTTGTTTGCAGAGTTCACAACCTCCTACACTTGTGAGAAACAAGTTTTTGATTATTTCCTAACCATCATTTAGGAGTTTTTCAATTGAATTGCATTTTGAGTGGAGTGCTCCACGTGAGCAATAAGCATGGGTCTGGTTTCTCTGTCTTGTTCATGTTGAGGGAGCATTTGGGGTTGTTTTCATTTATTGTTTTAACTCACCACGCCCACCACTAATAAGCTGAGCATCTCAGACATTTTTTTCTTCACCTCACACAGTAAGTGAAGTCTTTCTTTTTTTTTAATATATATTTCTTTTTTTTCTTTTTTTTACATCCACTGCAAATGATAGCCTAATAGTTCCTCACAGTAGGCCAATTTGAGTAATATTTCCAACAATCTCCCCCTCGATAGTCACCAAGTCTCGGTGTGAAAGAGCAAAATATCATGATCTGATGATCCCATATATCCAGTGGAAAAGTCACAAAATAACTTTGACTGATGAGCTCACTGGCATGAAAACTCCAAGGGCCTGGAATAGGCTAGTTGATGTAATGTTGCAAGTTCGCTAGACTGCTTCAGACTGGATCCAGTTGATTGATTTGATACAATGTTTCACTTCACTAGCAATCGCTCAAGTCAAGACATATAGAAAGGGAGGTAGACAGGCAGAATAGAGAGATGAATTTCCATCAGGATATTTTCTACTGTTTTTATTTGTTGGCTTTATGTATTTTTACTTAGTTGACAATGGAAGTTCTAGGCCAACGGAAGCTTTGGCCATCTGAGTTCCATGTACTAATTTAGGCTATTTAGACATCAATGATCACAATGTGTCCAAATGACAGAGGCTGGCGCTCTCGCGTTAGTTCAATTGTAACTTTTTATATTTTTTGGTCATTTTAATTACGATCAACCATGTGACACTGATTTTTGAGAAAGAAAATAATTATTTAATTGAAACTGTTCCACGAAAATGCGCGCTGGTACACAGATCGGTAGAAATGGTAGGATAAATTGTATGCTTCCCCAAACTTCAAACTCACAAGCCGCCAATGAAGTCTTTATAAAATAATTTTCTCCCCGTTTTTATGGTTTGATTTTCAAGTAAGGTAAGACATGCCTCATAATATGAAGTAGAACATTCAGAGTTCAAACAATTTAAGTATGTTTTCAAAATGCATAGTGCCTCCAGCTCACATTGTAAAGTGGTGTGTGACACGCTAATAGCCTACCTACCATTATTTTTTTCTCCCAGTTATCTGCTTAAAAAATACATTGCTGGTCAAAAGCTGGCAATTATCGGCTAACGGAAACACTGATTCACAAGCAGCCCGCACATTCTGACACAGACAGATCGAGTTATCATACATGTGTGTTGTATGGAAGGTTCATTTAAGGAAAGATTAAGTTGTGGAGAAATCCCCCATGGAGGATTTTGTGTGTGTGTGTGTGTGTGTGTGTGTGTGTGTGTGTGTGTGTGTGATCTGATCACACCTTCATTGAGCTCATACCGGCAAGCGGTACTGTAGCGCCAAGTCTAGATCCAAGAGGCTTCTGAACAGCTTCTACCCCCAAGCCATAAGACTCCTGAACATCTAGTCAAATGGCTACCCAGACTATTTGCAGTGCTAATTGAGCCCTTCCCTCACTCTTATTGCTACTTTTGTCATCTCAACAGCAGGCCCCAGATAGGGCAAGGGACTAAGTAGCCCTAGAAAGGCCTTCAGATGCCATAGGTGCACAGCCTATGATTTAGTGACCTTCTAGAAGTCCAGCTTTGCTCCGATAGGAAAAGTCTGGATGGCTCAATTTTTTTCTCATGTTCTATAGCACCTCACATTTCCCACACCACATGATTGTATTAGATTGAAAACCCTCCTCAGTCACTGACTGTGTTAGTCAGCAACAGGAGGTAGATGTTTCCTCTTTCCAATGTTTGGAGAATAGGAACACAATAGTTCCTTTTCACTTATGAGGAAAGGGAAAGGGGGATACCTAGTCAGTTGTACAACTGAATGCATTCAACTTAAATGTGTCTTCTGCATTTAACCCAACCCCTCTGAATCATGAGGCACACTGCCTGAGGATGCAGTCTCAACGCTACAAGGAAATTCACCCAGAATACTCTGACCGAACACCCCCACTGATCATTAATATCATAGCATGAACCATGGCCCTCTTTCTGCCTGTTTGCATGTGACTGAACATCCTGATGGATCCATGTTACAGTAACCAAGGGCGACGCCCCTCATTACTGCCCTGGCCTTGACGTGGCATGCTGTGGTGTCCAGCAATACGAGCTGCCCCTCGCCACGCCTCACAATTTAACGGATGATGCTTCCCTCCATCCGGACGGGTGTCAGTCAGGCATCCGTCCATCTGTCCGAGCGTTGTGGGGGGCTTCCGGCGTGTAACGAAACATTGAGCTGATAGTGTGGCTAAGGCCTGGCTCATTTCACGCCTCTTGGCTTTGATGTACACACATGCTGCTGTGGGCTCATCTGAGACCAGATGATGAGATCAGGCCTGCTTTATGGGCCATGCTCTACAGTGTAGTACAGCAGCATGTCCTCTGTTGTCCTCTGTCACAGCCTGACACTATGTCAACATGGAGCAGTCTAAAGAGGTGCATGCCATCGCAGTCAGGGGTAGCGTCATGTTGATAGATCATGGGTTCATTGCTGTGAGAAAGATGAATAAAGCCGCTTTGAATGTTACTCTAATAATGAGAGCGGACTTTGTCTATAAGCTGTGGCTCTAAAACCTAGAGAGATGTTGTCGATGAGAAGTGACTGTGTTAGCCCCGATATGACTCATCCCATGGCACACAATACACAGGAGATGAATATCCAATCCAGTAATTCAATAATCAGGCATCCCTTTATTTGAGAGTTGGAGGGCAATACCGATGATAATTTACCTGACACAGCCAAGGCTATAGCAAGTGATTAGGTCAGGTTAATCAAATCAAACTTTATTTGTCACATGATCCGAATACAACAAGTGTAGACTTTACCTTGAAATGCTTACTTACAATCCATTAACCAACAGTGCATTTCAAGAAGTTAAGAAAATATTTACCAACTAGACTAAAATAAAAAGTAGTAATAAAATAGTAAAATAAGAATAACAATAATGAGGTTATATACAGGGGGCAGCCGTACCGAGTCAGTGTGCGGGGGTACAGGTTAGTTGAGGTAATTTGTACATGCAGGTGGGGGTGAAGTGACAATGCATAGATAATAAACAGCGAGTAGCAGCAGTGTACAAAAGGGAGGGGGGTGTCAATGTTAATTGTTCGGTGGTGATTTTATTAATTGTTCAGTCTTTTGGCTTGTGGGTAGAAGCTGTTGAGGAGCCGCTTGGTCCTAGACCTGGCGCTCCGGTACCGCTTGCCATGCGGTAGCAGAGAAAACAGTCTATAACTTGGGTGTCTGGAGTCCCTGACAATTTTATGGGCTTTCCTCTGACACGGCGTATTATATAGGTCCTGGATGTCAGGAAGCTTGGCCCCAGTGATGTACTGGGTTGTACGCACTTCCCTCTGTAGCGCCTTATGGTCGGATGCCGAGCAGTTGCCATACCAGGCGGTGACGCAACCGGTCAGGATGCTCTCAATGGTGCAGCTGTAGAACCTTTTGAGGATCTGGGGACCCATGCCAAATCTTTTCAGTCTCCTGAGGGAGAAAAGGTTTTGTCGTGCCCTCTTCACGACTGTCTTGGTATGTTTGGACCATGATAGTTCGTTGGTGATGTGGACACCAAGGAACTTGAAACTCTCGACCCGCTCCTCTACAGCCCAGTCGATCAGCTCCTTAGTATTGCTCACATTGAGGGAGAGGTTGTTGTCCTGGCACCACACTGCCAGTTCTCTGACCTCCTCCCTATAGGCCGTCTCATCGTTGTCGGTGATCAGGCCTACCACTGTTGTCGTCAGCAAACTTAATGAAGGTTTTGGAGTCGTGTTTGGCCACGCAGTCGTGAGTAAACAGGGAATACAGGAGGGGACTAAGTACACACCCCTGAGGGACCCCAGTGGTAAGGATCAGCGTGGCAGACGTGTTGTTGCCTACTCTTACCACCTGGGGGCGGCCCGTCAGGATGTCCAGGATCCAGTTGCAAAGGGAGGTGTTTAGTCCCAGAGTCCTTAGCTTAGTGATGAGCTTTGTGGGCACTATGGTGTTGAACGCTGAGCTGTAGTCAATGAACAGCATTCTCACATAGGTGTTCCTTTTGTCCAGGGGAGAAAGGGCAGTGTGGAGTGCGATTGAGATCGCATCATCTGTGGATCTGTTGGTGCGGTATGCGAATTGGAGTGGTCTAGGGTGTCCGGGAGGATGCTGTTGATGTGAGCCATGACCAGCCTTTCAAAGCACTTCATGGCTACCGACGTGAGTGCCACGGGGCGGTAATCATTTAGGCAGGTTACCTTTGCTTCCTTATGCACAGGGACTATGGTGGTCTGCTTGAAACATGTAGGTATTACAGACTCGGTCAGAGAGAGGTTGAGAATGTCAGTGAAGACACTTGCCAGTTGGTCTGCGCATGCTTTGAGTACACATCCTGGTAATCTGTCTGGCCCAGCGGCTTTGTGAATGTTGACCTGTTTAAAGGTTTTGTTCACGTCATGTACCGAGAGTGTTTTCACACAGTCATCCAGAACAGCTGGTGCTCTCGTGCATGCTTCATTGTTGCTTGCCTCCAAGCAAGCATAAAAGGCATTTAGCTCATCTGGTAGGCTCACGTCACTGGGCAGCTCGCATCTGGGTTTCCCTTTTGAAGTCAGTAATAGTTTTCAAGCCCTGCCACGTCCGATGAGCGTCAGAGCCAGTGTAGTAGGATTCAATCTTAATCCTGTATTGACACTTTGCTTGTTTGATTGTTCGTCTGAGGGCATAGCGGGATTTCTTATAAGTGTCCGGATTAGTCTCCCGCTCCTTGAAAGCGGCAGCGCTAGCCTTTAGCTCAATGCGGATGTTGCCTGTAATCCATGGCTTCTGGTTGGGATATGTACGTACAGTCACTGTGGGGATGACGTCGTCAATGCTCTTATTGATGAAGCCGATGACTGAGGTGGTGTACTCGTCAATGCCATTGGATGAATCCCGGAACATATTCCAGTCTGTGCTCGCAAAACAGTCCTGTAGTGTAGCATTCACGTCATCTGACCGTTTTGAGCGAGTCACTGGTACTTACTGCTTTAGTTTTTGCACGTAAGCAGGAATCAGGAGGATATAATTAGTCAGATTTGCCAAATGGAGGGCAGGGGAGAGCTTTGTATGCATCTCTGTGTGTGGAGTGAGGGTGGTCAATGATTTTCTTTTTCTGGTTGCACATGTGACATGTTGGTAAAACTGTTTTAAGTTTGCCTGCATTAAAGTCCTCAGCCACTAAGAGCGCCGCTTCTGGATGAGCATATTTTTTTTTGCTTATGGCCTTATAGAGCTGGTTGAGAGCGGTCTTGGTGCAAGCTTCGTTCTGTGGTGGCAAATAGACAGCTAGGAATAATATAGATGAGAACTCTTGGTAGATAGTGTGGTCTACAGCTTATCATAAGGTACTCTACCTCAGGCGAACAATACCTTGAGACTTCATTAATATTAGACATTGCGCACCAGCTGTTATTGACAAATAGACACACACCCTCACCCCTCGTCTTACCAGAGGTAGCGTCTCTGTTCTGCCGGAGCATGGAAAATCCCGCTGGCTCTATATTGTCTGTATCTTCGTTCAGCCACGTCTCGGTGAAACATAAGATGTTAGTTTTTAACCGCTCTGGGCTAGGCGGGACGAATTCGTCCCACCTACGCAACAGCCAGTTGAATCCCGTGGCGCGATTTTCAAATACCTTAGAAATGCTATTACTTCAATTTCTCAAACATATGACTATTTTACAGCATTTTAAAGACAAGACTCTCGTTAATCTAACCACACTGTCCGATTTCAAAAAGGCTTTACAACGAAAGCAAAACATTAGATTATGTCAGCAGAGTACCCAGCCAGAAATAATCAGACACCCATTTTTCAAGCTAGCATATAATGTCACAAAAACCCAGAAGACAGCTAAATGCAGCACTAACCTTTGATGATCTTCATCAGATGACACACCTAGGACATTATGTTATACAATACATGCATGTTTTGTTCAATCAAGTTCATATTTATATCAAAAACCAGCTTTTTACATTAGCATGTTCAGAACTAGCATACCCCCGCAAACTTCCGGGGAATTTACTAACAATTTACTAAATTACTCACGATAAACGTTCACAAAAAACATAACAATTATTTTAAGAATTATAGATACAGAACTCCTTTGTGCAATCAAGGTGTCCGATTTTAAAATAGCTTTTCGGTGAAAGCACATTTTGCAATATTCTCAGTAGATAGCCTAGCCATTTAGACACCCACCAAGTTTAGCCCTGACCAAAGTCAGATTTACTATTACAAAAGTTTGATTACCTTTGTTGTCTTCGTCAGAATGCACTCCCAGGACTGCTACTTCAATAACAAATGTTGGTTTGGTCCAAAATAATCCATAGTTATATCCAAACAGCGGCGTTTTGTTCGTGTGTTCCAGACACTATCCGAAATGGTAAATCAGGGTCACGAGCATGGCGCAATTCGTGACAAAAAAATTCTAAATATTCCATTACCGTACTTCGAAGCATGTCAACCGCTGTTTAAAATCAATTTTTATGCCATTTTTCTCGTAAAAAAGCGATAATATTCCGCCCGGGAGTCTCCGTTTAGGTAAACAGAGGAAAGAAAACAAAGCATTCGGTCGCAGCGGGCACGCGCCTGAGTCTCACAGTACTGTAACCAGCCACTACCCAAACGCGCTACTTTTTTTCAGCCAGAGCTTGCAAAGCCACGATTCAGCTTTTTGCCGCCTTCTGAGAGACCATGTGAGCCTTAGGAAGTGTCACGTAACAGCAGAGATCCTTTGTAATGGATAGAGATGGCAAAGAAGGCCAAGAAATGGTCAGACAGGGTACTTCCTGTACAGAATCTTCTCAGGTTTTGACCTGCCATTTGAGTTCTGTTATACTCACAGACACCATTCAAACAGTTTTAGAAACTTTGGAGTGTTTTCTATCCAAAGCCAATAATTATATGCATATTCTAGTTACTGGGCAGGAGTAGTAACCAGATTAAATCGGGTACGTTTTTTATCCAGCCATGTCAAAACTGCCCCCTAGCCCTAACAGGTTAATGTCCCGTTGGTAGGATAATCTTAAACGTAGGTCATCAATTTTATTATCCAGTGATTGCACGTTAGCAAGAAGAACGGATGGCAGTGGGAGTTTACTCGCTCGCCTACGGATCTTCAGAAGTATGCCCGATCTGCGGCCCCTTTTCCTGCATCTTTTCTTCACGCAAAAGGTGGGGATCGGGGTCTTTTCCAGTGAAAGCAGGATATCCTTCTCGTCGGACTCGTTAACGGAAAAAGTTTTGATGTCCCGAAGTTATTTCGGTCATAAGAGGCGCTGGCAGCAACATTACGTACACAATAAGTAACAAAAGTTACACAAAATGCAAAAAAAGTAACAAAACCGCACAATTGCTTGGAAGAATGTAAAACGTCAGCCATGTTCTTCGGCGCCATCTTAGTAGCGTATCTGTCTGTGCGTTTGTGTGTGCAATTTATGTGTGTGCGTTTCTCAGTTAATTATGGTTAATATTCTCAGCAGCCTGTGTATATGTTGCTGCTGTTGGTGTAATTTAGATTCCTCTCATTAACTCTGTGATCTCTGACAGGCTGATTCCTCAGCCCCTCCAGCTCTCCCAGCATGGACCCCTGTTTTTGAGCATGAGGTCAGGAGAAGCACCCTCTGTGGGCAGGAGAACATGCTACAATGAATTTGATGAGTTGTAACCAATATGATGGGATATGTGCCCATCCCTGGCTCCTCTCCTCTAGGCCTCTGCATGTCCTAGTCCATATCACGTCATGTTTGTCCACTCTGTGGGAATGGAGGAGAGAAGGTCACTTAGATGGAGCTCTGGAAAACAACATCTGGGAACACTGCTGGAAATGAGTAATGTCTGTTTCTTAGTGATCTGCTTTCTGCAATTCAAGTAAATGAACTCCATCTAAATAAAAACCTGATAACTAACTGAAAGGATATGTGTTATAATGAATATGCTGTTTATTTAGGTTGTGTTGTACCGCTGTCTGTTTCACCTTTATTCCAGACCCTCTCCTCTCTCTGTTAGGGTTGGCTATGCTGAGCCTCACTGGCAGCAGTTCAGACAGATTACTGTCACGGTAATTGGCTTTTCCAGACCTGATTTGATACTGTATGAGCCTCTTGTCTGATCCGTACACCTCTTTACTGCAGTAATGGAAAGATGATGAGGCCCACATGAAATGTTTTTCTCATCATATTGCTGGAGAAATCATACGTCTCGTGTTACCCCTGTCAGGAGCGCTGCTTTATCACAGTCTGAACATGTGCAGTATAGGGAGAATTGCATTAAAAATAGAAATAAGTCGCAAGGGAGAATTTATCCAACGTGCTTGTAAAACTTGGACATGAAATATGAACCTTAGATTTATCATAATAACTATTACCACACATTGTCAGTAGTTTCTTGTTGACATTTGTCTAGAGGTGTGTGTCTGAGAGACACAACTATTTTACTGCACTACTCCTATTAATACAGTCCTGACACTGCGAGCTTTCATGTCCTACTTTAGGTGTAAACTGACTGTTACCAGACAAGTTGATACAGCAGTGTCTCCTTAAGATTTATCCCCACAGCTGTGGTAGAGCTGACATGGCTGTGTCTCTCCAGTTGCAGGTTCCTTATGCCCAAGTCAATAAAGTGTTTTTATGGGAGTGAATGAGCGGGTACATGCTGGAATTAGAATGCACCTTAGTGAATGAAAGCAAACGGGCCGTGAGTGTCAATGCCGCCATGCGCTTCAAATTAGAAAGCAAGTCTATTTTTCTTGCGTCTACGCAAAGCAATGCTGTTAAAGTGAGCGGATAAATTGCCTGTTTGTGCATTGTTAAATCTGGAATTGTGACATGTATAATTAAAAGGTGCGTATTTAGTGTTAAGTTTAGCAGCAAGTGCCAATAATACATATTTTATAACAGTAACTTTAAGCCTACCTTTGTTGATTTCAAGCACAGGCATATAGCCTAGGCAGGCTACAGATGGGAAACTCGAGGAACTCCGTTCAAGAGGGAATACTGTTCTGTAGAAATAAGGAGACTAAGTTCTTTATAACCTGCTAGGGTGTATTAGCTACAACTCTCCACACGTTCATGAGCCAACAGGAGGCAGGTGCGGTGAGTCATAAGGAACACAACAATAACTGACAAGGGCTACATAGCGAACATAACAAATGCAACTGTTTATTATGGATTATCATGACGATTAAGTTGGCATATACGTTATGCAGTGTATGTGCATTGACGCTCTACTCTCGCACAAATGTTGATGCGGTTGACGGCGCATCTGTGCGGTTTTGGCTTTATCCTCAACATTGAAGAGGAAGCTGTGCTACATGAACTAGAGCTGATATGGACAAATCCATATCGCGATAAATAGCCTGTATTTATGCGGTAACGATGAATAGAACGATGCGTTTAACAATGCACCACAGTTTTTGTTATTGTCCTTTAAACTACTACTTGTAGCCATCAATTGTCCCATTAACATTCACCATATTAGCAAATCTATTTCATTTCAAACTTCACATTTCTCTAGTATGGGCTAGTTATTGTAAAGAATGATGTCAGTAAAATGCTTGCAATAAGTGATCAATATGTTCTGGGTCGATAATTTTCAGTTTGTTGTCCCAGCTCTAACATGTATTCATATCCTCCTGTATTTCCTGGAGCATCTTCTGTTGTCAGAGCACAAATCACATTTTATTGGTCACATACACAGTGTTAGCAGATGTTAATGCGAGTGTAGCGAAATGCTTGTGCTTCTAGTTCCAACAGTGCAGTAATATCTAACAAGTAATATCTAACAATTCCCAACAACTACCTACTACACACAAATCTAACAAGTAATCTAACAATTCCCCACCAACTACCTAATACACACAAATCTAAAGGGGTGAATGAAAATATGTACATATAAATATATGGATGAGCGGCATAGGCAAGGTGCAGTAGATTATATAAAATACACGATATACAGTTGAAGTCGGAGGTTTACATACACCTTCGCCAAATACATTTAAACCCAGTTTTTCACAATTCCTGACATTTAATCCTAGTAAAAAATTCCCTGTCTTAGGTCAGTTAGGATCACCACTTTATTAAGAATGTGAAATGTCAGAATAATAGTAGAGAGAATTATTTATTTCAGCTTTTATTTCTTTCATCACATTCCCAATGGGTCAGAAGTTTACATACACTCAATTAGTATTTGGTAGCATTGCCTTTTAAATTGTTTAACTTGGGTCAAATGTTTCGGGTAGCCTTCCACAAGCTCCCCACAATAAGTTGGGTGAATTTTGGCCCATTCTTCCTGACAGAGCTGGTGTAACTGAGTCAGGTTTGAGGGCCTCCTTGCTCGCACACGCTTTTCCAGTTCTGCCCACACATTTTCTATAGGTTTGAGGTCAGGGCTTTGTGATGGCCACTCCAATACCTTGACTTTGTTGTCCTTAAGCCATTTTGCCACAACTTTGGAAGTATGCTTGGGGTCATTGTCCATTTGGAAGACCCATTTGCGACCAAGCTTTAACTTCCTGACTGATGTCTTGAGATGTTGCTTCAAAATTTCCACATCATTTTCCTGCCTCATGATGCCATCTATTTTGTGAAGTGCACCAGTCCCTCCTGCAGCAAAGCACCCCCACAACATGATGCTGCCACCCCTGTGCTTCACAGTTGGGATGGTGTTCTTCAGCTTGAAAGCCTCCCCCTTTATCCACCAAACATAATGATGGTCATTATGGCCAAACAGTTTTACTTTTGTTTCATCAGACCAGAGGACATTTCTTCAAAAAGTACGATCTTTGTCCCCATGTGCAGTTGCAAACCGTAGTCTGGCTTTTTAATGGCGGTTTTGGAGCAATGGTTTCTTCCTTGCTGAGCGGCCTTTCAGGTTATGTCGATATAGGACTTGTTTTACTGTGGATATAGATACTTTTGTAACTGTTTCCTCCAGCATCTTCACAAGGTCCTTTGTTGTTGTTCTGGGATTGATTTGCACTTTGCGCACCAAAGTACATTCATCTCTAGGAGACAGAATGCGTCTCCTTCCTGAGCGGTATGACGGCTGCGCGGTCCCATGGTGTTTATACTTGCGTACTATTGTTTGTACAGATGAACGTGGTACCGTCAGGCGTTTGGAAATTGCTCCCAAGGATGAACCAGACTTGTGGAGGTCTACAGTTTATTTCTGAGGTCTTGGCTGATTTCTTTTGATTTTCCCATGATGTCAAGCAGAGTTTGAAGGTATGCCTTGAAATACATCCACAGGTACACCTCCATATGACTCAAATTATATCAATTAGCCTATCAGAAGCTTCTAAAGCCATGACATCATTTTCTGGAATTTTCCAAGCTGTTTAACCTCTAGGGGGTGTGGGACGCTCCACCTGGCCAACATCCAGTGAAATTGCAGAGCGCCAAATTCAAAAACTATAAAAATGTATGAAACATACAAGTGTTAAACTTCTTGTTAATCTAACCACGGTGTCAGATTTCAAAAAGACTTTACGGCAAAAGCAAACCATGCGTTTATCTGAGAACAGCGCCCAGCAGACAAATCATTTCAAACAGTAACCAGCCAAGTAGACGAGTAACAAAAGTCATAAATAGCGATAAAATTAATCACTTACCTTTGATCTTCATATGGTTACACTCACAAAACTCCCAGTTACCCAATAAATGTTTGTTTTGTTCGATCAAGTCCCTCTTTATATCCAAAAACCTCAGTTTTGTTCAGTAAAACACTGTCTCAAACAACATCCGGTGAAATTGTAGAGCGTGAAACTCAACAGAAATTCTCATAATAAACATACATAAAAGATACAAATGTTATACACCAACTTAAGATAAACTTCTTGTTAATCCAACCGCTGTGTCAGATTTCAAAAAGGCTTTACGGCGAAAGCAAACCATGCGATTATCTGAGAACAGCACCCAGCAGACAAATCATTACAAACAGTTAGCAGCCAAGAAGATGAGTAACAAAAGTCAGAAATAGCGATAAAATGTATGACTTACCTTTGATGATCTTCATATGGTTGCATTCCGAAGACTCCATGTTACACAAATGTTCGTTCTGTTCGATAATGTCCCTCTTTATGTCCAAAAACCTCTGTTTTGTTGGTGCGTTTCATTCAGTAATCCAATGGAACAAAGCGTGTTCACAACAGACAGACAAATCAAAAAAGTACCATAAGAATTCGTAGAAACATGTCAAACGATGTTTAAAATCAATTCTCAGGTTGTTTTTGTCATAAATAATCGATCATATTTCAACCGGACGATAACTTCGTCAATAGAAAAGGAAAAACAAGACACGCACGTTCCCGGTCAAGCGCTGGACTCATGTGTGGAAATTTCCACTGTCCTCTCATTGAAAGTGCTGTTTCTCCCTCATTTTTTCACAGTAAAAGCCTGAAACAATTCCTAAAGACTGGCCACATGCTGTGGAAGCTATAGAGATTGTGAACTGGGTCCTAAGTCTTTGTATAGTGGATAGGCTAGGCAATGGAAAAACAGCCATTTCAAAATAAAAGCATTTCCTGGATGGATTTTCTTCAGGTTTTCGTCTGAGGAAAATTCTGTTCAGTTATACTCGCATACATTATTTTAACAGTTTTGGAAACATTAGAGTGTTTTCTATCCAAATCTACCAATTATATGCATATCCTAGCTTCTGGACCTGAGTAGCAGGCAGTTTACTTTGGGCACGCTTTTCATCCAAAATTCTGAATGCTGCCCCTACCCTAGTGAAGTTAAAGGCACAGTCAACTTAGCGTATTTAAACTTCTGACCCACTGGAATTGTGATACAGTGAGTTATAAGTGAAATAATCTGTAAACAATTGTTGGAAAATTTACTTGTGTCATGCACAAAGTAGATGTCCTAACCCACTTGCTAAAACTATAGTTTGCTAACAAGAAATTTGTGGAGTAGGTGAAAAACTAGTTTTAATGACTCCAACCTAAGTGTATGTGAACTGTACATGTGATATGAGTAAAGTAAGAAATGTAAAGATTATTAAAGTGGCATTGTTTAAAGTGACTAGTGATCCATTTATTAAAGTGTCCAGTGATTGGGTCTCAGTGTAGGCAACAGCCTCTCTGAGTTAGTGATGGCTATTTAACAGTCTGATGGCCTTGAGATAGAAGACTTTGCCTTCTGGATGATAGCGGTGTGAACAGGCAGTGGCTCAGGTAGTTGTTGTCCTTGATGATCTTTTTGGCCTTTCTGTGACAACGGGTGGTGTAGGTGTCATAGAGGGCAGGTAGTTTGCCCCTGGTGATCCGTTGTGCAGACCGCTCCACCCTCTGGAGAGCCTTGCGGTTGAGGGCGGTGCAGTTGCCGTACCAGGCTGTGATACAGCCCGACAGGATGCTCTCCTCCTGGCTAACCCGGCCAACAGGTCCGCCCCCCCCCCGGAGGGCCTGTTGTCCAGTCTCTGTGGGGGTGCCACAGGGTTCAATTCTCGGGTCGACTCTTTTCTCTCTTTTCTTGCTGCTGGTGATTCTCTGATCCACCTCTACGCAGACACCATTCTGTATACATCTGGCCCTTCTTTGGACACTGTGTTAACTCACCTCCAAACGAGCTTCAATGCCATACAACACTCCTTCCGTGGCCTTCAACTGCTCTTAAACGCTAGTAAAATCAAATGCATGCTCTTCAACCGATCGCTGCCCTCACCGGCCCGCCTGTCTATCATCACTACCCTGGATGGTTCTGACCTAGAATATGTGGACCACTACAAATACCTAGGTGTCTGGCTAGACTGTAAACACTCCTTCCAGACTCATATTCAACATCTCCAATCCAAAATCAAATCCAGAATCGGCTTTCTATTTCGCAAACAAAGCCTCCTTCACTCATGCCGCCAAACATACCCTCGTAAAACGGGCTATCCTACCGATCCTCAACTTCGGCGATGTCATTCACAAAATAGCCCCCAACACTCTACTCAGCAAACTGGATGCAGTCTATCACAGTACCATCCATTTTGTTACCAAAGCCCCATATACCACCCACCACTGCGACCTGTATGCTCTAGTCGGCTGGCCCTCGCTACATATTCGTCGCCAAACCCACTGGCTCCAGGTCATCTATAAGTCTATGCTAGATAAAGCTCCGCCTTATCTCAGCTCACTGGTCATGATAACAACACCCATCCGTAGCACACGCTCCAGCAGGTATATCCTACTGGTCATCCCCAAAGCCAACACCTCCTTTGGCCGCCTTTCCTTCAAGTTTTCTGCTGCCAGTGACTGGAACGAATTGCAAAAATCGCTGAAGCTGGAGACTTATATTTCCCTCACTAACTTTAAACATCAGCTATCTGAGCAGCTAACCGATCGCTGCAGCTGTACATAGTCCATCTGTAAATAGCCCACCCAATCTACCTACCTTATCCCCATATTGTTTTTATTTACTTTTCTGCTCTTTTTGCACACCAGTATATCTACTTGCACACCATCATCTGCTAATTTATCACTCCAGTGTTAATCTGCTAAATTGTAATTACTTCGCTACTATGCCTATTTATTGCCTACCTCATCACGCCATTTGCACACACTGTATATAGACTTTCTTTTTTTCTGTTGTGTTATTGACTGTACGCTTGTTTATTCCATGTGTAACTCTGTGTTGTTGTTTGTGTCGCTTTGCTTTATCTTGGCCAGGTCGCAGTTGTAAATGAGAACTTGTTCTCAACTAGCTTACCTGGTTAAATAAAGGTGAAATAAAAATAAAGGTGGAGTTGATATGATCCTTGATTAGCCTCCCAAAGCAGTTCATGTTGACAGGAGTGAGTGCTACGGGTCGGTAGTCATTTAGTTCAGTTATCTTTGCCTTTTTGGGTACACGAACAATGGTAGCCATCTTGAAGCATGTGGGAACAACAGACTGGCATAGGGAGCGATTAAATATGTCTGTAAACACATCAGCCAGCTGGTCTGCGCACGCTCTGAGGACACGGCTAGGGATGACGTCTGGACCAGCAGCCTTGCGAGGGTTAACACGTTTAAATGTTTTACTCACGTCAGCCACTGAGAAGGAGGGGGGGGGGGGGGGGCGCCGACTTTGTTAGCGAGCCGAGACGGTGGCACTGTAATATCCTCAAAGCGGGCAAAGAAGGTAGTTTGTCTGGAAGCGTGACGTTGGTATCCGTGATGTGGCTGTTTTTGTGGTCTGTGATTTCCTGTAGACCCTGCCACATACATCTCATGTCTGAGCCGTTGAATTGCGACTCCACCTTGTCCCTGTACCGGCATTTCACTTGTTTGATTGCCTTGGGGTGGGAATAACGACACTGTTTATATTCAGCCATATCTCCAGACCTCTTTCCATGTTTAAATGCGGTGGATCGCACCTTCAGTTTTACGCGAATGCTGCTATCCATCCACGGTTTCTGGTTAGGGTAGGTTTTAAATGGTCACAGTTGGTACGACGATGGACAGGAGATGGCTGGCCTCTACCATCCCTCACAATGCTGTTCTATCCTTCTAGAACAATCTGCAGCACAGGAGCTTCAACTAGGCCAATAAACCACTGATTCAAAGAAGGATTTATATGTTAAATACACTCTCTATTTGCCCTGTAGTGACCACTTGATTTAGAGTTAAGCCTAGACTAGTTTGAACTGGATTGAACCTATAATGTACAGTATATAAGCGATCTGGTATACTGTTAAGCACTTACGTATAATTAACGTATTCATCTTTCTTAAAGCTTGATTGAGCAAGATGTATTTATATTCACCCTCTTCCTCCCTCCATTACCCTTTTGTGGTTGTCAACACAGCCTCCCCTCCACCCCTGGATGCATATTTCAGAGGCAGTGTTTGGTTCACTTCCCTCACCACTCCAGCCCTGCCAGGACACTGACAGTTTATAGAGCCCTTTCACATTTCTCAGACCTGCTGTCATAGCTCTGTCTGCCAGGCAGCAGGAGAGAGGGAACGAGAGAGAGTGGGAAAAGGAGAGAGGGTGAGTGGAAGTTTCTCCATTTTAAAGCCCAGCAGTGATTACATTGGCCATCAGCTGCCAGGATGACCTGCATCAGCCACAGGATTGATGTTTGACAGAATAATTAGAAAACTCTCTGGTTGTAATCACTGAAGCTCATCTTTTGGGTAACAGGCTTCTATTCACTAACTCCCCCCACTTGTCCACTCTCCGCTCCACTCCCCAGTCCTGTCCTAGCCATCCAGGGAGTGCTCTGGGAGGGAGGGAGGGAGGGAGGGAGTTGATAGAGTGGTATGGTGGGGGTGTGGGTGGTTGGTGTTTATTCTAGTGGAACTGGAAAGGCACATTGGAGGGAATGGGGGATAAGTGAGTTGGAGAGCGGTGCACCATCAGCTGTGACTGCTGCTGGCTCAGGAGTGGGAGGGAACTGAAACAGTTGGGGAGGGATTTTTGGGGAATGGACTGGAGGGAAGAAAAATCATAGATCGGCCAGTACCACCAGTAGCTGTTATTGGCTGGTAGTGGGATAATGCTCTTGCTATTCTGAGAGAAGTAAATTGAGCTGTTTCCACTACATTGCGCCATTGACTGTACCCTGGCTGGTCTGTTAGGGCTGATGATGAGCTCTTCATTAGGCTGGCCCCTGCTGGACTGACCCAGTAGAGCAAAGGGCATAATATTGGTGCACCTTTCTCATACTCTAAATGCCCTGATTGCTTCTGTACTGGTCCCGTGTGGCTCAGTTGGTAGAGCTGTGGCTCAGTTGGTAGAGCTGGTAGAGCATGGTGTTTGCAACGCCAGGGTTGTGGGTTTGATTCCCACGGGGGACCAGTACGGGGGAAAAAATGTATGAAATGTATGATGTATGCACTAAATTACTAAAATGTAAATGTAAAAAAAAATGTATCCT
The DNA here is from genome assembly GCF_965601325.2 of Salmo salar. Classification (NCBI taxonomy): domain Eukaryota; kingdom Metazoa; phylum Chordata; class Actinopteri; order Salmoniformes; family Salmonidae; genus Salmo; species Salmo salar. Next base: position 80,770,547 of record NC_138302.1, on the reverse strand, counting down.
TAAATGTATCCAATGGCCAGGGAGCCAGACTCCAGATGAGGCCCTCCTCTCTCCTCTGGGCTTTACCCAAGGCAGGTTGTCTCTCCTCTGGGCTTTACCCATTACCCTTTATGTAGTGTTGTCTCTTCTCGTGATGTGTGTTTTTGTCCTATATTTGTATTTTATTTTTAATCCCAGCCCCTGTCCCCACTGTAGGCCTTTTGCCTTTTGGTAGGCCGTCATTGTAAATAAGAATTTGTTTTTAACTGACTTTCCTAGTTAAATAAAGGTGAAATAAAATAAATACCCTGGGCAGGTTGTCTCCCCTCTGGGCATTACCCGGGGCAGGTTGTGTCTCCTTTGGGCTTTACCCGGGGCAAGTTGTCTCTCCTCTGGGCATTACCCGGGGCAGGTTGTGGCCCTTACCTACCAGAGAACCAGGCTGCAGCCGAGGCAATGACTGAGGGCTTCTTTCCTCCACCCCTCCCCCATTCCTCCCCTGATCATTTATCAGCTCCTCTGATCTCTCTAATACCTGAGAAAACCTATAATGGCTAATTGATATTCTGTAGAGTTCCACGGGCAGCTTCAAAACCTGCAGGTCTTAATGTCAGCCCAGGATCAACTGGTCATCTCACTGAAAGACTGCATGCAGGGGGACTTAGAAACGATTGCCTTCATCTGCATAAGTCGAATCTGGTCTTTGGTCAGGTTTTGATGGCACGTACAGGCGAAGACATTATACAAGGGCTTCCAAATGCCACAGAGAGGGCTGGGGAAAGTGCACTAACACGCTCAATCAGTGGATGTATCCGTGTCTTTTTGGAAATGAAATCTTGATAGCACCCATCTGTTTCGCCCTAGTTTCTGGTTTTCTGGCAGTTTGGCATCCCACGCCCCAGACCTGTCAGGACTAAACAAGCGGAGGAGAGAGAGGGTTTGCAATATGTGTATTCTATCAGTTTCTAAATGACTCATTTAGCCAGAGCCGAGTCACAGCGGAAAGTAGTCATTGCTATTCAATAACTGCAGTGGTTCAGTCATTCACTCAGATTAATAACAAATTAGTGTGTCTAAAAAGGCCTCTATGTTTAGAGCAGAGCAAGCAGTGGGTGCTATATACTGGGCGGGTATTTTGATATGGCACTATCAGGATTTATGCTCTACCACGTTATTTCATCGCCTCTAAATTGCCTTTCTTGCTAAACACCACCAGAGAAGGGAATTACTCAGTTCCTCCTGGCACTTTCTCTCACTCTGCTCTCTCATTGATTAGAAATACCTTCCCTTGGGTATTTATGGGTCGCTTCTCCCCTTTTAAGGGGTTGTTTTGGGCCCTATATATAAGAATCCCCACCCCTCCCCCCATAAAGGCCATAAATCATATGTTATGGTCATATTCATACAGTATGCAATGTATGTCAAGTCACCAAAAATGCTACATTTATGGTCAATGTTTGTTTGTTTATTTATTTATTTCACCTTTATTTAACCAGGTAGGCAAGTTGAGAACAAGTTCTCATTTACAATTGCAACCTGGCCAAGATAAAGTAAAGCAGTTCGACACATACAACAACACAGAGTTACACATGGAGTAAAACAAACATGCAGTCAATAATACAGTAGAAAAATAAGTCTATATACAATGTAAGCAAATGAGGTGAGATAAGGGAGGTAAAGGCAAAGAAGGTCATGGTGGCAAAGTAAATACAATGTAGCAAGTAAAACACTGGAATGGTAGATTTGTAGTGGAAGAAAGTGCAAAGTAGAAATATAAATAATGGGGTGCAAAGGAGCAAAATAAATAAATACAGTAGGGAAAGATGTAGTTGTTTGGGCTAAATTATAGATGGGCTATGTACATGTGCAGTGTGAGCTGCTCTGACAGCTGGTGCTTAAAGCTAGTGAGGGAGATAAGTGTTTCCAGTTTCAGAGATTTTTGTAGTTCGTTCCAGTCATTGGTAGCAGAGAACTGGAAGGAGAGACGGCCAAAGGAGGAATTGGCTTTGGGGGTGACCAGAGAGATATACCTGCTGGAGCGCGTGCTACAGGTGGGTGCTGCTATGGTGACCAGTGAGCTGAGATAAGGGGGGACTTTACCTAGCAGGGTCTTGTAGATGACCTGGAGCCAGTGGGTTTGGCGATGAGTATGAAGTGAGGGCCAGCCAACGAGAGCGTACAGGTCGCAGTGGTGGGTAGTATATGGGGCTTTGGTGACAAAACGGATGGCACTGTGATAGACTGCATCCATTTTATTGAGTAGGGTATTGGAGGCTATTTTGTAAATGACATCGTCGAGGATCGGTAGGATGGTCAGTTTTACAAGGGTATGTTTGGCAGCATGAGTGAAGGATGCTTTGTTGCGAAATAGGAAGCCAATTCTAGATTTAACTTTGGATTGGAGATGTTTGATGTGAGTCTGGAAGGAGAGTTTACAGTCTAACCAGACACCTAGGTATTTGTAGTTGTCCACATAGTCAGAACCGTCCAGAGTAGTGATGCTGGACGGGCGGGCAGGTGCAGGCAGCGATCGGTTGAAGAGCATGCATTAAGTTTTACTTGTATTTAAGAGCAGTTGGAGGCCACGGAAGGAGAGTTGTATGGCATTGAAGCTAGTCTGGAGGGTTGTTAACACAGTGTCCAAAGAAGGGCCAGAAGTATACAGAATGGTGTCATCTGCGTAGAGGTGGATCAGAGACTCACCAGCAGCAAGAGCGACATCATTGATGTATACAGAGAAGAGAGTTGGCCCAAGAATTGAACCCTGTGGCACCCCCATAGAGACTGCCAGAGGCCCGGACAACAGGCCATCTGATTTGACACATTGAACTCCTATCAGAGAAGTAGTTGGTGAACCAGGCGAGGCAATCATTTGAGAAACCAAGGCTGTTGAGTCTGCCGATGAGGATGTGGTGTTTGACAGAGTCGAAAGCCTTGACCAGGTCAATGAATACGGCAGCACAGTATTGTTTCTTATCGATGGCGGTTACGATATCGTTTAACCTGTTGAGGACAGACGTTCCGCATGCGGAACCCCTAGCCAACAGCCAATGGCATCGCACGGCGCGAAATACAAAACCAACTAAAATACCACAATTAAATTTTCTCAAACAATCAACTATTTTACACCATTTTAAAGATAAGACTCTCGTTAATCTAACCACATTGTCCGATTTCAAAAAGGCTTTACAGCGAAAGCAAAACATTAGATTATGTTAGGAGAGTACATAGACACAAATAATCACACAGCCATTTTCCAAGCAAGTATATATGTCACATAAACCCAAACCACAGCTAAATGCAGCACTAACCTTTGATGATCTTCATCAGATGACACTCCTAGGACATTATGTTATACAATACATGCATGTTTTGTTCAATCAAGTTCATATTTATATCAAAAAACAGCTTTTTACATTAGCATGTGATGTTCAGAACTAGCATACCCACCGAAAACATCCGGTGAATTTACTAAATTACTCATGATAAACATTGACAAAATACATAACAATTATTTTAAGAATTATAGATACAGAACTCCTTTATGCAATCGCTATGTCCGATTTTAAAATAGCTTTTCGGCGAAAGCACATTTTGCAATTTTCTGAGTACATAGCCCGGCCATCACAGGCTAGCTAATTTGACACCCACCAAGTTTGGGGCACACTAAACTCAGAATTACTATTAGAAAAATTGGATTACCTTTGCTGTTCTTCGTCAGAATGCACTCCCAGGACTTCTACTTCAACAACAAATGTTGTTTTGGTTCCAAATAATCCATAGCTATATCCAAATACGTCCGTTTTGTTTGTGCGTTCAGGTCACTATCCGAAGGGTAACGTGCGAACGCATTTCATGACAAAACATTTCAAAATATTCCATTACCGTACTTAGAAGCATGTCAAACGCTGTTTAAAATCAATTTTTATGCTATTTTTCTCATAAAATTGCGATAATATTCCACCCGGGAAACGTTGTATTCATTCAAAGGCTGAAAGAAAAAAAATGGAGAAGTCTCGTGACCGCGCATCTCAGTCTCACTGTCCCCAGGCTGACCACTTACAAACTCTGCTGTTGTACTTTGCCCAGAGACAGCAGACAATTTTAGAAAGAAAGGGTCCAGATTGTCTAGCCCGGCTTATTTGTAGGGGTCCAGATTTTGCCGCTCTTTCAGAACATCACCTGACTGGATTTGGGAGAAATGGGGAAGGCTTGGGCGAATAGCTGTGCGGGGTGCAGTGCTGTTGACCGCGGTAGGGGTAGCCAGGTGGAAAGCAAGGCCAGCCGTAGAAAAATGCTTATTGAAATTCTCAATTATAGTGGATTTATTGGTGGTGACAGAGTTTCCTATCCTCAGTGCATGGGGCAGCTGGGAGGTGTTCTTATTCTCCATGGACTTTACAGTGTCCCAGAACTTTTTAGAGTTTGTGTTGCAGGAAGAAAATTTCTGCTTGAAAAAGATAGCCTTGGCTTTTCTAACTGCCTGTGTATATTGGTTTCTAACTTCCCTGAAAAGTTGCATATCACGGGGGCTGTTCGATGCTAATGCAGAACGCCACAGGATGTTTTTGTGTTGGTTAAGGGCAGTCAGGTCTGAAGAGAACCAAGGGCTATATCTGTTCCTGGTTCTACATTTCTTGAATGGGGCATGCTTATTTAAGATGGTGAGGAAGGCATTTAAAAAAAATAACCAGGCATCCTCTACTGAAGGGATGAGGTTGATATCCTTCCAGGATACCCGGGCCAGGTCGATTAGAAAGGCTTGCTCGCTGAAGTGTTTCAGGGAGCGTTTGACAGTGATGAGTGGAGGTCGTTTGACCGCTGACCCATTATGGATGCAGGCAATGAGGCAGTGATCGCTGAGATCTTGGTTTGAAACTGCAGAGGTGTATTTGGAGGGCAAGTTGGTTAGAATGATATCTATGAGGGTGCGCGTGTTTACGGCTTTGGGGTGGTACCTGGTAGGTTCATTGATAATTTGTGTGAGATTGAGGGCATCAAGCTTAGATTGTAGGATGGCTGGGGTGTTAAGCATGTCCCAGTTTAGATCACCTAGCAGCACGAGCTCTGAAGATAGATGGGGGGCAATCAGTTCACATATGGTGTCCAGAGCACAGCTGGGGGCAGAGGGTGGTCTATAGCAGGCGGCAATGGTGAGAGACTTGTTTTTAGAGAGGTGGATTTTTAAAAGTAGAAGTTCAAATTGTTTGGGTACAGACCTGGATAGCAGAACAGAACTCTGCAGGCTATCTCTGCAGTAGATTGCAACACCGCCCCCTTTTGCCGTTCTATCTTGTCTGAAAATGTTGTAGTTAGGGATGAAGATTTCAGAGTTTTTGGTGGTCTTCCTAAGCCAGGATTCAGACACGGCTAAGACATCCGGGTTGGCAGAGTGTGCAAAAGCAGAGAATAAAACAAACTTAGGGAGGAGGCTTCTAATGTTAACATGCATGAAACCAAGGCTATTACGGTTACAGAAGTCATCAAAAGAGAGCGCCTGGGGAATAGGAGTGGAGCTAGGCACTGCAGGGCCTGGATTCACCTCTACATCACCAGAGGAACAGAGGAGGAGTAGGATAAGCGTACGGCTAAAATCTATGAGAATTGGTCGTCTATGACGTCCGGAATAGAGAGTAAAAGGAGCAGGTTTCTGGGGGCGATAAAATAGCTTCAAGGTATAATGTACAGACAAAGGTATGGTACGATGTGAATACCGTGGAGGTAAACCTAGGCATTGAGTGATGATGAGAGAGATATTGTCTCTCGAAACATCATTGAAACCAGGTGATGTCATGGCATGTGTGGGTGGTGGAACTGAAAGGTTGGATAAGGTATAATGAACAGGGCTAGAGGCTCTACAGTGAAATAAGCCAATAAACACTAACCAGAACAGCAATGGACAAGGCATATTGACATTAAGGAGAGGCATGCTTATCCGAGTGATCATAAGGGTCCCATGCGATTCAGACAGCTTGCCGGGCCATAGGTAGCAAGCTGGCAGAAGATGGAGGGAGGTCTGTTTTTAGCCACCTCGTGTGTTTCCTTCTGTAGATTAATGGGGTTCCGTGTGGTAGAGGGGACCAATCCAATTGCCAAATAGTTATAGTGGCCCAAGAAAATTGTCCGATAGACCTATTCAGACAGCAGCCGATAAGACAGCTAACGATTAGCGGGCCGCAGATGGGCGTTCAGGTTATGTCGCGACAGAGGGGTCAGTTGGATATCTCCTTCGGGCAGATAACGTCGGTAGTCCAGTCGTGAAGGCCTGGTGGGGCTCCGCATCGGCAGTAAAACGGGTCCAGTTAGGTGATTGTAGCCCAGGAGTGGCTGATGGAACTCTTCAGCTGGCTAGCTCCGGAATAATTGATGTTTGCTCTGGGACCGACATTAGCCAATAGTCACTCAGATAGCAGCTAGGTAGCTGCAAGATCCAGGTGTAAATGTCCAGAAATGTAAAGAAATGCATTCCCTCTCCACATTACCTTGTATGCATCGTCCACATGCTCCGTTGAGCTATCTCACTCATTTACAATTGGAATCGTGAATGGGAAAAGAAGTATGATGTTTCCCTCACAGGAGGGGGCTGATCCACGCACCCTTGTGGTGCCCCCGTGTTGAGGATCAGCGTTGCGGAGGCGTAATTGCCTACCTTCACCACCTGGGGTCGGCTCGTCAGGAAGTCCTGCACCCAGTTGCATAGCGAGGGGTTCAGACCCAGGATCCTGCGCTTAGTGATGAGCTTAGAGGGCACTATGGTGTTGAAGGCTGAGCTGTAGTCGATGAACAGCATTCTTACAAAGGTATTCGTCTTGTCCAGATGGGATAGGGCAGTGTGCAATGGGATGGCGATTGCGTCAGCCGTAGATCAGTTGGGGTGGTATTCAAATTGTACTGGGTCTAGGGCAGTGGTCACCAAGGCATTCCTAGTAAAAAAAAAGGTTACCATAATGCCTTGCGTTCCAATTTGTTTTATTTATTTTGTGCTGTTGGCTATAGGTGCACTTGATTCAGCAGCCCTAGCGTCGGGAAGTCAGTGTTCCCATTTGGAACTATTTCATGTGTCTGAAGGTAGAACTCCGCCTACCCGGCAAGCCCGGAGAGCAAATTAAGTGCACTTATAGGCCTACCAAGGGCCAATCAGATAGCTCAGATCACTGTCTGCACAGTTTCTAGCACCATAGGCTGTAAAAAGAAGCCTCGAACACACAGCGAGGTTGATAATGTAAGATTTTTTTTTTTTATACCATGACTAAAGACTCAACGAGAACAGTAAAGAGCTGCTGTTTTTATGAGGAAGTTCATGTTTAAGTTGTTTAAAATGCGCATTCTCCCTATTTCCACTCACGCTACAACCAGCACTGCAGCTGAAATGAAAGAGTACAGCAAAGTGTTTCTTTATGCTTGCGTTGTTATTATTAGCGGCTAGTCTTTTTTAATATCGAGGAATATTTCACTTTCTCTGGTCATAGGAGTAACACCATCAATTGGAGCATGAGGCAGTGCGACTTAAGTTTCACCATCAGCTGGAAGACTGTCCCCTTTTCTCAGCAGAGAGAGAGAGGAGGGACGGTGAGTCTCACCGCTGCTTCCTTCCTCCCTCCCTCCTTCCCCTCAGACTGACCATCAGATGCAAGCCATTAGTCCAGTAAAAAAAATAAGCAAATTATTTTGCTCAGTCAGCTGTGCCTCACAAGTAACACAACAAATGATCTATTACCAGTGTGATCATATACCTAAAATGTTGAAATATAATTTCAAAATAGTCTGAAAAGAACAACATTGGCAGGGCAATTCAAGCATAGCCAACATGCAGTGACAATGTATTGGGCCTATAGCCTACTGCACAAACATCATTGCTAGAGAACTGTTTGGTTAATGGTTAATGTTGCATAGTGAGAGGGATGAGGCAAAGGGTATGGCAATTAAGTCTGGCTGCATAACCCATTTGGCAAACGTACTGCAAATTGAAAAATAATGTGACTAAACTGAATAGAAATAAGAAACTATACTATTAAACAAAGATAAATTATATAACGAATGATAGTAAAAAGCTTTGGAGCACCTTAAATGACATTTTGGGCAAAAAGGCAAACTCAGCTCCATCATTCATTGAATCAGATGGCTCATTCATCACAAAACCCACTGATATTGCCAACTACTTTAATGATTTTGTCATTGGCAAGATTAGCAAACTTAGCCATGACATGGCAGCAACAAATGCTGACCCTAAACATCCAAGTAAAACTCACCAAATTATGAAAGAAAAGCATTGTAAAAAATATATATATATTGTCTATCAAAAATGACATGCCACCTGGGTCTGACAACTTGGATGGAAAATTACAGAGGATAATAGTGGACGATATTGCCACTTCTATTTGCCATATCTTCAATCTAAGTCTACAAGAAAGTGTGTGCCCTCAGGCCTGGAGGGAAGAAGAAGTAATTCTGCTACCTAAGAATAGTAAAGCACCCTTTACTGGCTCAAATAGCTGACCAATCAGCCTGTTACCAACCTTTAGTAAACTTTTGGGAAAAATGGTGTTTGACCAGATACAATGCTACAGTAAACAAATTGACAACAGATTTTCAGCACTATTAACGCTAGAACTGCCATAGTCCAACAGTCACTGATGTTGGATTTTGTAAATATAAAAACCATCCCCCCCAAAAAAGCAATGTCCGGCTCCTTTCTTGACGTTTCCGAAATGTTTGTATTTTACACTGATAATTTGTCCGAATTTTTAAATCACAAACCGAAAAGTATTCAGAGCCTTTTTACCAGTTTTTCTCACACCTATTCCCAACATAATCCGCCATGTCAGTGTGCTGTAGGATGTTGGGACCCAGCCAGGCGCTAATGCATCTCTCTCTCTTCACTGAATGAATGACAAATGGTTGAATTGGTGATAATTTTGCACCTTACTTCACAAATGAATTTAAATTAGGCCTAACTGAACAATGAGGGGGGAGAGGTTGATTTCATTTAGAAAGACAATAGTGTAATGATGAGTTTGTTATGCCTATTTATCAGCAGCAAAAATAATGTGACGCGTGCCTTGGGGGTTGATACCATTCTCTTTTACATTTTATTTTGTAAAAAGAAGCTGTTATGGGACTGTTTTATTTACTATAACTCTATTACCAATCAAATGTATTGCGAGGGAAAGGAAAGCATGCTACGTGTTGCAGTCGGCCTTTAGAATAATACAAAACATATTCTTGACTCTATCCAGCGAAGAAAAGAATGCCAGCCCACTGAATGAATGATAAATGGATGGAATGGGCGATAATTGTGTCATTTCTTTTAATTATTATTATTTTTTTTAATTGTGCAAGTTATTTCATAATCAAATTTAAATTAGGCCTAACTGAATGATGAGGTTGATTTAATTTAGAACGACAATAATGTAATAATGTTTGTCTTATATTTATCAGCGTTAATGCTCATGTTAATAATTTGACTGCATATGCCTTGCAAGTTGATAACATTCTCTTTTATGTTTTACTTTGTAAAAAGAAGCAGTTACAGGACTGTTTTATTTAATGTAACTATTACTAATCTAATTTATTATAAGGGAAATTATGCAGTAGGCCTTTAGAATAATGCAAAATATATCCTTGACTCTTTCGAAGTTTATGAGCAGGAAACAAACGATGCCAGGCGGCCTGCACAGCCGGCCCATCCAAACTACACCTAAACTATACTGAAACTAATTTCACACATAATAAGACTTAGTCTATAGACAAGATTAAATTGACAATAATCTGAGTGACAATATTAGGCCTATCAGTTGTCAAATTGTACATGAAGAGATGGGCGCATCTTATTGACATATTCAGGAAAAGGAGCATTGCTTTATCAAATCTTCCTTCACATGTACATGAGACACATGTAGGGAAAACATTTTGATTTCTATATAGTATCTGATAGATCATATTCTGCAGTTTCTATGACAACTCATAATAAAATGTAAATATGTTATTCTGTCATCAATGGATGAATGGGTGATAAAAACCAGATTGAAACTGGTAATGGTGCATGTGACTTCAGTTAAGTTTTGGTTAGCCGCCAAGTACTTGCTCAATGGCTTTCCATATCTGGGGAAAGACAAAACCAGGCCAGGGGGTGAGTGACTGTCTGAGACTGTGGTTTTGAGACTAGTGGGCATGGGCAAAGGCAGCCATGTGACCATAAACAATTTCTTCACATCAATTTCCCTGGCAGACAAGTTGATTGCAAAGTAGATTAGCCTGCTCGGAACAGGGAACAAACAAAGGCCGGAGCTGCCCCCCTCTGCACAAAACAACATACACACGGTGTACAGATGGAAAATAAATAAGTGTTTGCATCCTCAGCACCATGCATCAAACTGTTGCCATCGGCAGTGACCAGAAGAAGAAACCGGAGATGGTGACAGACTACAATTGCCCAAAGGTATAGATTTCTGCCATATACAGATAACCTTTCCATCTGCCAAACACCAAATACAGTGCATTCGGAAAGTATTCAGACCCCTTGACACAGACCTTATTCTAATATTGATTTAACATGTTTTTTTCCCTCATCAAGCTACGCACAATACCCAATAATGACAAAGCAAAAACAGTTTTTTGACATTTTTGCAAATGCATTAACATTTTTAAAAAGAAACATCACATTTACATACAGTACCAGTCAAAGCTTGGACACCTTCTCATTACAGGGTATTCCTTTACTTTTACTGTTTTCTACATTGTAGAATAATAGTGAAGACAAACTATGAAATAACACATGGAATCATGTAGTAACCAAAAAAGTGTTCAACAGATCAAAATATACTGCTCAAAAAAATAAAGGGAACACTAAAATAACACATCCTAGATCTGAATGAATGAAATAATCTTATTAAATACTTTTTTCTTTACATAGTTGAATGTGCTGACACCAAAATCACACAAAAATAATCAATGGAAATCCAATTTATCAACCCATGGAGGTCTGGATTTGGAGTCACACTCAAAATTAAAGTGGAAAACCACACTATAGGCTGATCCAACTTTGATGTAATGTCCTTAAAACAAGTCAAAATGATGCTCAGTAGTGTGTTTGGCCTCCACGTGCCTGTATGACCTCCCTTCAACGCCTGGGCATGCTCCTGATGAGGTGGCGGATGGTCTCCTGAGGGATCTCCTCCCAGACCTGGACTAAAGCATCCGCCAACTCCTGGACAGTCTGTGGTGCAACGTGGCGTTGGTGGATGGAGCGAGACATGATGTCCCAGATGTGCTCAATTGGATTCAGGTCTGGGGAACGGGCGGGCCAGTCCATAGCATCAATGCCTTCCTCTTGCAGGAACTGCTGACGCACTCCAGCCACATGAGGTCTAGCATTGTCTTGCATTAGGAGGAACCCAGGGCCAACCACACCAGCATATGGTCTCACAAGGGGTCTGAGGATCTCATCTCGGTACCTAATGGCAGTCAGGCTACCTCTGGCGAGCACATGGAGGGCTGTGCGGCCCCCCCAAAGAAATGCCACCCCACACCATGACTGACTCACCGCCAAACCGGTCATGCTGGAGGATGTTGCAGGCAGCAGAACGTTCTCCACGGCGTCTCCAGACTCTGTCACGTCTGTCACATGTGCTCAGTGTGAACCTGCTTCATCTGTGAAGAGCACAGGGCGCCAGTGGCGAATTTGCCAATCTTGGTGTTCTCTGGCAAATGCCAAACATCCTGCACTGTGTTGGGCTGTAAGCACAACCCCCACCTGTGGACGTCGGGCCCTCATACCACCCTCATGGAGTCTGTTTCTGACCGTTTGAGCAGACACATGCACATTTGTGGCCTGCTGGAGGTCATTTTGCAGGGCTCTGGCAGTGCTCCTCCTGCTTCTCCTTGCACAAAGGTGGAGGTAGCGGTCCTGCTGCTGGGTTGTTGCCCTCCTACGGCCTCCTCCACGTCTCCTGATGTACTGGCCTGTCTCCTGGTAGCGCCTCCATGCTCTGGACACTACGCTGACAGACACAGCAAACCTTCTTGCCACAGCTCGCATTGATGTGCCATCCTGGATGAGCTGCACTACCTGAGCCACTTGTGTGGGTTGTAGACTCCGTCTCATGCTACCACTAGAGTGAAAGCACCGCCAGCATTCAAAAGTGACCAAAACATCAGCCAGGAAGCATAAGAACTGAGAAGTGGTCTGTGGTCACCACCTGCAGAACCACTCCTTTATTGGGGGTGTCTTGCTAATTGCCTATAATTTCCACCTGTTGTCTATTCCATTTGCACAACAGCATGTGAAATTTATTGTCAATCAGTGTTGCTTCCTAAGTGGACAGTTTGATTTCACAGAAGTGTGATTGACTTGGAGTTACATTGTGTTGTTTAAGTGTTCCCTTTATTTTTTTGAGCAGTGTATATTTGAGATTCTTCAAACTCTCAAACCCTTTGCCGTGATGACAGCGTTGCACGCTCTTGGCATTCTCTCAACCAGCATCATGATGTAGTCACCAGGAATGCATTTCAATTTCTTTCCTTCTTAATGTGTTTGAGCCAATCAGTTGTGTTGTGACAAGGTAGGGGTGGTATACAGAAGATAGCCCTATTTGGTAAAAGATCAAGTCTATATTATGGCAGGAACAGCTCAAATAAGCAAAGAGAAACGACAGTCCATCATTACTTTAAGCCCTGAAGGTCAGTCAAAACGGAACGTTTCTTCAAGGTCAGCTCTAGGAAGAATCTTGGTGGTTCCAAACTTCTTCCATTTAAGAATGATGGAGGCCACTGTGTTCTTGGACCTTCAATGCTGCAGACATTTTTTGGTACCCTTTCCCAAATCTGTGCTTCGACACAATCCTGTCTCGGAGCTCTACGGACAATTCCTTTCTACCTCATGGCTTTGGTTTTTGCTCTGTCATGCACTGTCAACTGTGGGACCTTATATAGACAGGTGTGTGCCTTTCCAAATCATGTCCAATCAATTGAGTTTACCACAGGTGGACTCCAAGTTGTAGAAACATCTCAAGGATGATCAGTGGGAACAGGATGCACCTGAGCTCAATTTCGAGTCTCATAGCAAAGGGCCTGGATACTTATTTACATAAGGTATTTCTGTTTTTCATATTTAATATGTTTGCAAAATAAAAAATAAAAACTTGCTTTGTCTTTATGGGGTATTGTGTGTAGATTGTGGAAAAAGTCAAGGGGTCCCAATACTTTAAGAATGCAGTGTATTATCCCTTTTATTATATTACATTTACAGTATTATTATTATTCTATATAATTCTAACCTTTTCTATTCTATTTTATGCAATAGGTTGGTGTGGATGCACTCGACCAGATGGCTGGACTGTACTCTGTAAAATGAGGTACTCGCCGCTGGCCTGTTGCGGCATTCTACAACGTGCTCGACATGGCTGCTATCAACACACACATGTTGTACAAGAAATACCTTGACAAGACAATCAGCAGGAGAGATTTCATCATGGATCCGGCATGTGAGCTTCAAGGCCCATGAAACTGTGTGCTGTCTGGACCCGAAGCATAAAGAGAAGACGTGATTGATTCATGTGTAAATGCACGGGTATAGGGTTACAATACAGCATCCGATAGAATCAACTAATGACTTTTTATATCTTGTCATGAATATATTGCCACAAGTGTTTCTTTATGCAATAAGCCTTTACTATTGTTCATGCACTGGTGCTTCTCTTTAGGAACACAGCAAATGATTTCACCTGTACACCTGGCTGGTTATATTATTATCCTCTTTTTAGTTTCTACTTTGTCAAAAGAAGCTTTAACAGGACTTTATTAATTACTATAACTCTATTACTAATCTAATCTACAAATACAGTTGTTCTAATGGAAACACGGTCATGTTTTTTTATTATAAGGGAAACACATTTTTCTTGGACTTGGTAGAATTATACAAATCATATCCTTGATTCTATCAAAACAAATAACTCTAGTTTTTTAGATGCCTTGGCAGCAGCTAATGGGCATCCGTAATAAATACACATAGGCTGAGTGGTAGATCTCGGCTTGCATTTTGAATCAGAAAGTGGTCTTGACTCAGAAAATGTGGATGTTGGTTAAGGTGGATGACAGAAGTGAGTGCAATGGGGCGATAGTCATTTTATTAAGTTACCTTCGCTTTCTTGGGTACAGGAACAATGGTGGACATCTTGAAGCATCGTTAACGAGTGTGTATTCTTAATTGGTGGTTGCATTCTTTCACAGCTACGATGAGCCTGTGGCTATGTTTGCGCATATCAGTTGTTAGCTCCTGAAGTTATGTTACTGTGAGGTGTAAATGATATGATTTCATTTGTGTGGGTGCATGCCTGAACAGTCTGAAGGTTAGGTTGCTAATATATCCAGACCTGTTGTTTGTCCACCCACTGATTTGACTGTCTTTGGCTGAGGCATGCATGCCTGTCTGTCTGCCTGGCTGCTTCAGTGCTGTGGGTTAAAACGCCAAGTTGTTTACCCATTAGCAAATGCACTTCTCTAAAGAAAAGTGGTGTGTCTATGCAAGCAGAGTGATAAAAAGAAGTTGGAGATGATTTGCCTTGCAAAACAACCCAGCTGCCATTTATATGGCTCATTGTCTCCCAAGATCAGGTGCAATCTGAACTGGAATCATTTGGATAATTGACCTTCTGTGTGAATACATTAGAATAAATTAAAATTTGATTGGCCATGTAGCATTATGAACAAAGTAGGAATGTTGGTCTGTTATATTCAGCGCTGGTTTGTTGTGCTAGGTCTCAGAGGTGATTATGTATGCCATTCCCTGCTATTATGCATTCCTTCATTTTAATAAAGTAATTCTCGCTCGGAGCTGAGTTGAGCAGAGCACCACTTTGCTGGCTGAGCTCTGCAATGATTGAAAGGAGAAATATCTGAGGATTGTGTATAGTAATCACTGTTCACATTTAACAATGTCTGTGCGTGTACTATGTGTATGTGTCTGATAGTTTGAGGGGTTTGGATGTGTGTGTGGCTGTCTGTGTGTGTGTTCCTTTCCAGTCTAATCTTAACAGCGCTCACACTCTACCCTCAAACAGTAGTGCTTTGAATGGAGCGATACTGTGTGCCTGTATGCACACGTGGCCCTGCATATCTCTGTTGGCCCCTTCCCATCCCTTACTGATCGACAGCCATTAACCCTTGCTGAAAGGGTTGAGGAATATTTATGTCTGCCTGTCAGCGGTGACATGCGGCCCTCGGGATGAATAATATGCCTGCTGTACAGTCTCTGCCTTTATCACAGCACCATGGCAGTTACATCGTGTGTGTGTGTATGTGTGTGAACATGCACAAGATCCTGAGGTGAGCAGCGGGAAATGAGTTCTACATCCCTGACTGACATCTGACAATGTCCCCTGCCAGTACTGGTCTCTGTGCTCCGTTCTCTCTCCTGTACAGTCTGCCTGCTGCCAGTCTCCATCTTTCATTGCCTTGTCTTTCTGTCATCTCATCCCCCTGTTGCTCACTCTTGTCCTCTTACCTGACCTTTTTTCGGTCAAGATTTGACCTCAGATGTGTTTTCCACCTATTCTCTGTCTCACTACTCTTCTCATACTTGGCAAACTTGAGCCCGTTTTTCTCTTTCACACTAGATTGCTTGCATTCTCCTTCTTTAGGACCACGTATTGACAGTAGATAGATTTCCCATGAAACCATTCTAGTGTCAAATTACTAAATCTCCAGACTGGATTACTGATGGTAAATTGGACTTTTGCTTTAGAGCCCTTTTTGTTGTGGACTTTTTTTTCTGCTCTCCCATCTGATTAAAAAACTATCGGTGGCAAACGCTGAGGGACATGACCAAGTGCAGGGTCGTTCGACAGACAGACGGCTCCATCAGATATGCCTCTGTGTTTTAATAGTCACTTCAAACTCAACAACAAAGACATGATCCAACACAGTGCACGCCGCCATCTCCATAAAAATGGGATAGGTGAAGTGCACTACAAAGTGCAATTCAGTCTTTTCCAAAGTCGGGTTCCAAACTCGATGAGGCCCCCAGGGCTCCTGGTGAGCACTCGGTGCCTGGTAGCATAGAGAGAATATGAATGATGTGACCTGGGGAACAGCAATGGGATGGGAGAAAGCTCTGATCAGAGGCTGGGGCTGTTGGTTCAGTCAGGGTAGGATGGATGGGGTGCAGAGGTACGTGTGTGAGCATGGAGGCCAGCAGCTTGCAGACATGAGCACAAATTGGAATTGGTTTATTTGGTTTTTCTAACACTGACTCAACGAGAAACTTAATGAGACAATCCAATGCCATCAGGAGTTTTTATTCCACTTCTGTAGATCAGGCTGTCTACATTAAACAGCCCCTATTGTGTCAATAGATGAAATGCCATTGTTAATGCCATGCTTTACATTTAACTTCGCCTTGATGTCTGTCCCCTACCACAACCTTCAGAAAACTGTCTCTTGTCTGTACGCTGTAAACTGATAGAGCACTTGGTAGTTTAGTGCCATGTACTTTACTCAATGACTGAAGGATTCAACAAGTGAAATAAAAATATGAATGCATTAGGTTTTATAACATTATACAACTAGTTTGAGTGTGTGTGGGTCTGTGTGTATGAGTGGTTTGGTGTCTTTTAAACTTGTGGTTAGTCTCTTGGTAGTTGCTTTGTCTCGGCCATATTGGCGAGTGTGTTGAAAAGTGTCTGAGTGATAGGACGACTTGGGAGATGGGTTCACTGAGAGCCAGCTGTCACAGTTTTCAACACCTCTGCTCTCTCACGAGAGATGGACCTTGAGGCGGAAATGACTGGCTCCAGTATCAATTCACAGGGACACTGTTGTCCCCCCCGTCCCCTGCATCTTCGCCTGTGCCTCCCCTGGCTTGCTGCAAACCCATTTCTACCTTGATTGGTTTCTTTTCTTCAGCGTAGAGGGGAGTGTGCTGGCCAGTCACGTGGCAACAGGGCCTGAGGAACAGAAGGACATGGCTATCTTCAGATCTCACAGCATAGAGAGCTTTTCAGGACAGCTGGATGTGTCAGGAGATGGAGAGAGAGAAGGACGTATAGGATAGGGCATTGTGTTTCAGAGTGGGTTGGTTTGTGCTATGTCACTGTTAGGTCATTTCAGGGCTCAACAAAGTGTTGACATTCATGTTTCTTGATACCTAGTGAAGACCAATGCAATGAATGGTTTCTGGATTTGTCATGATATATGGACAGTCACCTACCTGGTGCTTGGGTGTTCCAGGAAAATAACTTGTGTATTCCAGGAAAATAACTTGTGTATTCCAGGAAAATAACTTGGGTGTTCCAGGAAAATAACTTGGGTGTTCCAGGAAAATAACTTGGGTGTTCCAGGAAAATAACTTGGGTGTTCCAGGAAAATAACTTGGGTGTTCCAGGAAAATAACTTGGGTGTTCCAGGAAAATAACTTGGGTATTCCAGGAAAATAACTTGGGTGTTCCAGGAAAATAACTTGGGTATTCCAGGAAAAGGACATGGATTTGGAAGAAACGAGAGAATGGTCTTTGATACAGAATCATACTAATTCTACAGCTATTTTTATAGCTACATTTTCTATACTTTCACATACAAATATCTTCCAAATGACATTTGCACACACATTTGTTTATCTAAAGCTTTACTAAGAGGGACAATGTTTGCAGTAAAGCCGCAGCAAAGCCTGTGTAAAGACTCAGTAAAGCCATATTTCTCTGTGTGTCGGTAGAGAAGCGTCTCCCGTCCATTGATCACGAAGGTAGCCGTCAGTCACTGAGGGTTTCTTAAAATGAAGTGAAACTTTAGATGGCGGTGTCAAGATGTGTTTGTGAGCAGGCTTTCTTGACATAATGCTTCATCTCTTTCACTTTGGGCGAGGAGGAGCTGTCATGCTTCAACAGCCTGGATAATTATTTCCCTCTTATCCCCCTCGCCAGGCCCAATCCCAGCCTTCAATAGGATCCAGGGCCTGCACTGCACCACGATATGTATACCCCCGCATCTCTATCTCTCTCTATCTCTGTCTGTCTCTCGCTCTCTCTCGCTCTCTGTAGAGTAGCACACCAGAGGGAATGGATTTGCAGAGAGGAAAATAGCCCTTAGATTTAATAAGATGGTGCCAAAAGAGAAAGCCAGGAGGAGGATACAAAAACTACAATCAAATGGACTGTCTTATTGTCCAGGCCAAGTGTTCTGTTTGTTACACTATACACAAACGTACATATGCTATTTAATATCCATGCTGTGCATGTGTGTTGTATGACTGACCACATTTGTGTTTTTTGTCCTCAGAAGTGACAAGTCATTTTGAGGTGGGTTCAATCGGTTATTTGTTTTCGGGATAAACTGGGAGCTCCATTGATGTAGTGAGGAGGAGTTCTGCTTTATATGGTGATTGCTTCACCTGGTCCTCCAATAGGCTAAGTGGAGCTTTCAAACTATTCCTCTCACCTACCTGTGGGAAGGTGGTGGGGACCTAAATAGAACTGGGCCCAATACGACAGCTGAACTGCTGATTCATGGTAGATCATTAGTGCCTGTAGGCCCTGTCTTCATTTGGAAAGGCTGCATGTTAACCTTTGGCCCCTGTTTTGGGTGGTGCAGCCCGGTGGACCAGCAGGCCTGTCAGAGAAGGCTGCTGCCACCAGATAAAGCAGAACAATGCCCTTAATAGGCCACAGAGAGACCAAGGATTTCCAGATGTTTCTGGACTATTTGCTAGGCTACAACAAAAGATATGTGTTTCCTGTGACAGATTAGCAGTGGTCAGCAGGGGTACACTGCTGTTAGTGTGAAGCACAGTGCTAAATGTGTGTGGGAGTGATAATTCAGCAGTACACACTTACCACAGGGATGCTGGCAGCAGACAGAGGAAATGCAATGCTGGATGGCTGGTTAGTTAAAATGAGTGGAATAAAATCACTTTTTAGGTGTTGACAGGTCTATAGGGGAGAAATATTATGGTTTCTCCTCATGTCCATTTTGTAGGTATCATGGGTTGATTTGGGGCTGGACAAATTGACTTGTGGGGTTATAATGTTGTGTATATACCAGTCAGTGATATGACATTCATCCTCATATTGTGTTGAACATGAGGCATAGGCATAAAATATGAATGTGTTTTATAAAATGCATTGACACTGGGGATTTGCAGTTCCTCTGTCAGCGTAGAGTCTACAAGGCTACATTTCATCCTGTCTTAAATGCAGTTAGCCGGCTGGATAATGGAGGCTGAAAAGCCTGTTTCTACTGTGAAGCTCTTTCGCAGTTTGATGTGAAAGAGCCTTGATGGTATTGGAGCGGAGGCTGCTATGATCCTATTATGTGAAGTTTGAATCATTCACTGGGCCAGGTAGAACTCCTCATACGTTAAAGGCACAAAGGTTCTCAAAGGATCCTGGTACAATATACTTTATTCCTTTATGCTCTGCTGCAAATAAATAAATAGCCTATAGCCTATATTTATCCTAGCTCAAATGATGAGGCTACTGTATCACGGGGCAATTGGAGAATAGTTTAATGTATGGTATTGAATTGCATCAGAGTGGATTTGAATTGATCTTAGTGTGATTTTGGGTTGGTCAGAGTTTGAGTCCGAGCTCGAATCGACTGGATCACATGTAAGATTGACTTTTGAATGGAGAAGGAATTGAAGCAAAGGGATTGACCCCAACATTCCTCTCTGCTATGAATCAGTGTGACATTTAAAGAGCCAGGTCTACGGTGGAGAGGCTCTGTGGTTCTACTGCAGCTCAACGTCTCTAAAGACAGTACAGTATGTAGCCAGTATGTGGCTGCCGTGCATCATCCAGGTGCAACACATTGGTGACGGAGGTGACACGTTACACAGTATAAAGGTCATTGAAGCCTGATGTGAATAACATATTTACAAAGAGCTTTCTGAATGTGGTGTTGTCTTCATCCATTTCCTGAACACTGAGCATACAAGGAACTTAGAGTGTGTTTTAGACCTCTGCTCATGGTGGTGCTGTGTGACAGCAGGTGGTTGATCACGTGTGCCTAGTCTTAACTCTGTAACGATAGATTTTTGGTTTGAAATCTCTACATTGGAATCATGGCTAGTGATCACACTTAACCAAACATGTCTGAAATATTGTGTTGCAACTGTTAAAAGCCTGTTTGGTGAAAGGTGATGTTTTGTACATGGGCTAGGGGGCTGCTCTGTTTAACATGTTTTTGAATGACAAAACTCCACTGAAGTGAAGCCAAGTATTTTTCATCCATATTTCTATAAACTGCTTTTACTTGCATGCGGGCATACATAAATCATGTCTCATGTATCATTTATATACATAGATGTTAATAGGACACTCATGAATGGAAGAAATATGGTGCTACTGAATAGAGCTGGGATTGAAAAATGTGCTGCTGATGGCAACAGAATAGGGCTTGTACTGAGCTTCAGAACCAGCGTCTTAATATTTATTGCCCCCCAGTGGTGAGGAGACTGAATAGCAGGACATTCACCAGTGTTACCCCGCGCATCCCTGTGTTGTGTTCTGTAAATCAGCCTCCAGCGCTGATGGGAAACTTCAATCACTCTGTGTGTCGCCAGAAACCCGGCAGAACCACACAGTGAAGGAAAGATTAATTGTGAGATGTGCTTGTCTTACTGAACATGATTTTTATTGAGTTTGATGATCCACAACAGTGCTGTTACAGTATGTACAGTAAATCACACCTGGGAGCCACCACGGTGGTCCACCAATCAGATCATGGGCATTGATTGGGCTTCCTTGAGTGACATTGTATAAAGTTTTACACGAGTGTAATATGTATGTTGATGTGTAGATATACCTTTCCTAGTGTGGTGTCCTTGGAGTATAGATAGTCTAATGATCTACAGGGAGAAATCAATGGCAGGGCTAAGGTTCAACAGAGCTTGGAGTATTGACAGATCTCACCACCAGAAGCCACAGCGACCTCTGCCTGTCTCTCTTTCTGTCTTTCTCCATCTATTACTCTCGCTCTTTTTCTAGCTTGCTATAACTCTCCCTTTCTTGTGCTCTCTCTTCTCACTCTCCTCTCACTCTCTCCTCTCGCTCTCTCCTCTCAATCTCTCACTCTCCGCTCTCTCTCCTCTTGCTATCTCGCTCTCTCTCCTCTTGCTATCTCGCTCTCTCTCCTCTTGCTATCTCGCTCTCTCTCCTCTTGCTATCTCGCTCTCTCTCCTCTTGCTATCTTGCTCTTGTTCTCTCTCCTCTTGCTGTCTCTCTCGTTCTCTCTCTCTCTTGCTATCTCTCTCTCGTTCTCTCTCCTCTTGCTATCTCGCTCTCATTCTCTCTCCTCTTGCTATCTCGCTCTCTCTCCTCTTGCTATCTCGCTCTCTCTCCTCTTGCTATCGCACGCTTTCTCTTGCTATCGCACGCTTTCTCTTGCTATCGCACGCTTTCTCTTGCTATCGCACGGTCTCTCTCCTCATGCTATCACGCTCTCCTCTCGCGCGCTCTCCTCTTGCTATCGCGCTCTCTCCTTTTGCTATTGCGCTCTCTCTCCTCTTGCTATCGCGCTCTCTTCTTGCTATCACGCGCTTTCTCTTGCTATCGCACGGTCTCCCTCCTCATGCTATCATGCTCTCCTCTCGCGCGCTCTCCTCTTGCTATCGCACTCTCTCCTCTTGCTATCGCGCTCTCTCTCCTCTTGCTATCGCGCTCTCTCCTCTTGCTATCGCGCTCTCTCCTCTTGCTATCGCGCTCTCTCCTCTTGCTATCTCGCTCTCTCTCCTCTTGCTATCGCGCTCTCTCCTCTTGCTATCTCGCTCTCTCTCCTCTTGCTATCGCGCTCTCTTCTCTTGCTATCGCGCTCTCTTCTCTTGCTATCGCGCTCTCTCTCCTCTTGCTATCGCGCTCTCTCTCCTCTTGCTATCGCGCTCTCTCTCCTCTTGCTATCGCGCTCTCTTCTCTTGCTATCGCGCTCTCTTCTCTTGCTATCGCGCTCTCTCTCCTCTTGCTATCGCGCTCTCTCTCCTCTTGCTATCGCGCTCTCTCTCCTCTTGCTATCGCGCTCTCTCTCCTCTTGCTATCGCGCTCTCTCCTCTTGCTATCGCGCTCTCTCCTCTTGCTATCGCGCTCTCTCTCCTCTTGCTATCGCGCTCTCTCTCCTCTCGCTATCGCGCTCTCTCTCCTCTCGCGTACTCTTCCCACTCTCCTCTCGTGCTCTTTCTCCTCTCGCTCTCTTTACCTCTGTGATTTTGTCTGATTGTAATGCTGTAACTGGGCAGAGGCAGTGTCAGGATTAGACCAATCTGCTGTCTGTGCCTGGGGCGAGAGCTACCCAGGGCCAAGGGGAACACACACTCAAACCTCCAGGCTGTGGAGATAACATCTACCTTTAGAAAGGAACACTCAGGCCCTGCTTCAGATCTCACCTACAGTAGCAGGATGTAAGGCAGACAGTGAAATTGTTTTATGCAAGTCTGGACCAATGAGACTCTCTCTCACACCACCTCTCACTCACTATAGACAGAATGTTCTGTGGAGAAGCAATGTTGTCTGTGCGTGTGTAATGCATGTGTGTGTGTCTTTGGCATGGCTGTCCCTGTGTTATTGGTTATGGTACTGTCTCTAATAGTGTGGTATCAGTCACAGTTGACAGTGATAAACAACACCTGAACCTGAGGACTGCTTCTCCTTGGAGACAGACAGCTGCTCCACATGAATATGGCTGTCTGACGAACACACACTAACACACATCGTGTAGTGAATATGAATATGGCTGTCTGACGAACACACACTAACACACACCGTGTAGTGAATATGAATATGGCTGTCTGACGAACACACACAAACACACACCGTGTAGTGTGTCCTCAAAGAGGACATATACAATGTCTGCCTTGAATCCAGGAAAAGCACACTCATCAAACGGCAATACAATTCTTGAACCAATATGTTGTATTCCAATGTTCAGTCTATACACTGGCTTTTTTTAGTTACATACGCAGATCTCAAGAATGTGGCTCAAGAAGAGTCTGTGAACATCATTAACACACACACACCATTCATTCAAGCCATTCACACACACAGTGGCTCTTACAGATTAGAGATTATAAACAAACATGCATGATTAATCCTCTGCTCACACTCAACTTGTCACACAACTGCCCTGAGTAATTACTGTTGTGTTTTGTTAGTGTAATTACCCTACCTGGCCAGACATCACATTGTCTGCCCTGAGTAATTACTGTTGTGTTTTGTTAGTGTAATTACCCTGCCTGGCCAGACATCACACTGTCTGCCCTGAGTAATTACTGTTGTGTTTTGTTAGTGTAATTACCCTACCTGGCCAGACATCACACTGTCTGCCCTGAGTAATTACTGTTGTGTTTTGTTAGTGTAATTACCCTACCTGGCCAGACATCACACTGTCTGCCCTGAGTAATTACTGTTGTGTTTTGTTAGTGTAATTACCCTGCCTGGCCAGACATCACACTGTCTGCCCTGAGTAATTACTGTTGTGTTTTGTTAGTGTAATTACCCTGCCTGGCCAGACATCACACTGTCTGCCCTGAGTAATTACTGTTGTGTTTTGTTAGTGTAATTACCCTACCTGGCCAGACATCACACCGTCTGCCCTGAGTAATTACTGTTGTGTTTTGTTAGTGTAAATACCCTACCTGGCCAGACATCACACTGTCTGCCCTGAGTAATTACTGTTGTGTTTTGTTAGTGTAAATACCCTACCTGGCCAGACATCACACTGTCTGCCCTGAGTAATTACTGTTGTGTTTTGTTAGTGTAATTACCCTACCTGGCCAGACATCACACTGTCTGCCCTGAGTAATTACTGTTGTGTTTTGTTAGTGTAAATACCCTACCTGGCCAGACATCACACCGTCTGCCCTGAGTAATTACTGTTGTGTTTTGTTAGTGTAAATACCCTACCTGGCCAGACATCACACCATCTGCCCTGAGTAATTACTGTTGTGTTTTGTTAGTGTAAATACCCTACCTGGCCAGACATCACACCGTCTGCCCTGAGTAATTACTGTTGTGTTTTGTTAGTGTAAATACCCTACCTGGCCAGACATCACACCGTCTGCCCTGAGTAATTACTGTTGTGTTTTGTTAGTGTAAATACCCTACCTGGCCAGACATCACACCATCTGCCCTGAGTAATTACTGTTGTGTTTTGTTAGTGTAAATACCCTACCTGGCCAGACATCACACCATCTGCCCTGAGTAATTACTGTTGTGTTTTGTTAGTGTAAATACCCTACCTGGCCAGACATCACACTGTCTGCCCCAGGTTTACTGTTTTAGTCTTTTCTATCCCTCTATCACTTTACTGTAAACATTTTAGATATGGAGACATCAATATGTGTAAGACGAATTGTAGGTGTACAGCATAGGAGAACCCATTATAAGTTAGAACATTTCATAGGACTATAATAACCGTCCTGTCCTCCGGGCCACAGGTGGAGGCCATCCTGGTGAACATCTTCGGGGGCATCGTCAACTGTGCCATCATTGCCAACGGCATCACCAAGGCTTGCCGTGAGCTGGCGCTCAAAGTGCCCCTGGTTGTCAGGCTGGAAGGTGGGTAGTGTACAGGTGGTACTACACCCACAGCTCTACACCCCTACCTACCATCAGTTTGACTAGTCTTTACACTCCCAGCCCACAGCTCTACACCTCTACCTACCATCAGTTTGACTAGTCTTTACACTCCCAGCCCACAGCTCTACACCCCTACCTATCATCAGTTTGACTAGTCTTTACACTCCCAGCCCACAGCTCTACACCCCTACCTACCATCAGTTTGACTAGTCTTTACACTCCCAGCCCACAGCTCTACACCTCTACCTACCATCAGTTTGACTAGTCTTTACACTCCCAGCCCACAGCTCTACACCCCTACCTATCATCAGTTTGACTAGTCTTTACACTCCCAGCCCACAGCTCTACACCCCTACCTACCATCAGTTTGACTAGTCTTTACACTCCCAGCCCACAGCTCTACACCTCTACCTACCATCAGTTTGACTAGTCTTTACACTCCCAGCCCACAGCTCTACACCTCTACCTACCATCAGTTTGACTAGTCTTTACACTCCCAGCCCACAGCTCTACACCCCTACCTATCATCAGTTTGACTAGTCTTTACACTCCCAGCCCACAGCTCTACACCCCTACCTACCATCAGTTTGACTAGTCTTTACACTCCCAGCCCACAGCTCTACACCCCTACCTACCATCAGTTTGACTAGTCTTTACACTCCCAGCCCACAGCTCTACACCTCTACCTACCATCAGTTTGACTAGTCTTTACACTCCCAGCCCACAGCTCTACACCCCTACCTACCATCAGTTTGACTAGTCTTTACACTCCCAGCCCACAGCTCTACACCCCTACCTACCATCAGTTTGACTAGTCTTTACACTCCCAGCCCACAGCTCTACACCCCTACCTACCATCAGTTTGACTAGTCTTTACACTCCCAGCCCACAGCTCTACACCTCTACCTACCATCAGTTTGACTAGTCTTTACACTCCCAGCCCACAGCTCTACACCTCTACCTACCATCAGTTTGACTAGTCTTTACACTCCCAGCCCACAGCTCTACACCCCTACCTACCATCAGTTTGACTAGTCTTTACACTCCCAGCCCACAGCTCTACACCCCTACCTACCATCAGTTTGACTAGTCTTTACACTCCCAGCCCACAGCTCTACACCTCTACCTACCATCAGTTTGACTAGTCTTTACACTCCCAGCCCACAGCTCTACACCTCTACCTATCATCAGTTTGACTAGTCTTTACACTCCCAGCCCACAGCTCTACACCCCTACCTACCATCAGTTTGACTAGTCTAAACACTCCCAGCCCACAGCTCTACACCCCTACCTACCATCAGTTTGACTAGTCTTTACACTCCCAGCCCACAGCTCTACACCTCTACCTACCATCAGTTTGACTAGTCTTTACACTCCCAGCCCACAGCTCTACACCTCTACCTACCATCAGTTTGACTAGTCTTTACACTCCCAGCCCACAGCTCTACACCTCTACCTACCATCAGTTTGACTAGTCTTTACACTCCCAGCCCACAGCTCTACACCCCTACCTACCATCAGTTTGACTAGTCTTTACACTCCCAGCCCACAGCTCTGTCTGTAGTCAACTCCTCCTTTCCTTGACTACTCCAGATCTCTGCTCCTTTGTGTCACATGCATAATTTCCTGCATTTCTTGCACCCTAGTACTTTCTATGAACTATCTGTTATTTTACGTCGGTCTCATTCGCTTTATCTTATTCTAGAATTCATTGCAGTAAGCTTCTCCCATTTTTAGTAAGTTAATTTAGAATTCCCTCATGATATCCAGTGTGGTCCTCTTACTGGCGAGGAAGACTAGCATTTCGCACGCTAGTCACATTCATTAGTGCTAGACGCTGTATCATACTATTGGAAAGCAAGACTGTTCTGAGGGCAGGTCTGCCGGTTTTGACTAACTGAAGTGATTTTTCGTAGCACGTTTGGAGAATTAACGTGGCAGGTTAGTAGAATTAGGTTATGGTTAGGAAAAGGGTTAGCTAAAATTGTCCCCAACGCGACTGAAACATATCTAGCTACAACCAGGCCTGCCCTGAGAACAGTCTTAGTTTCCAGTAATGCGATGCTGCGTACTGGACGGCCAGAATAACAATGGATCTGATTGGGTCACCTCTCACCTGCGTATGCTAATGGCTGGCGTTGCACCTCCTGGGCGCAGTGCCGGGACCCAGCTGGTCACTAGGATAATTGTCAGGAAACAGCTGACTGGTGTTGTCCAGAGAAGGAGCAAGGGACTCTCTTCATTAGCCCACAGCACTCCATTTGTCCCTCTGGAGCCTCAGACTTTTAAGGTCAGCACTACTGTTTCTGGGACACAACCAAGCCAGTTACAATAAGGCAAGTCTGTAAATACTGCTACTAATAATAATAATTTATTCAACTTTTATAGTGCTTTTCATTAAATAAAATAATCTCAAAGTTCATTAAAAGCTAAACAAACAACACATTTAAATTGAGATGCTGATTGAATTTCTCTATTTGGCTTTGGATGAAAGGCTGGGAGTTGAGACAGTTTGGATTGGAAAGGCAGTGTAGCTTCGGCAAAGGGGAGAAACAAATAGAACAAATTGTTATTTACAATGAGGGCCTACCAAAAGGCCTCCTGCAGGGATGGGGGCTGGGATTAAAAACATAAACATTTCAATTAAAATATAGGACAAAACACAAATCATGACAAGAGACAACACTACATAAAGAGAGACTTAAGACAACAACATAGCATGGTAGCAACACAACATGACAACAACATGGTAGCAACACAACATGACAACACAGCATGGTAGCAACACAACATGACAACACAGCATGGTAGCAACACAACATGACAACAACATGGTAGCAACACAACATGACAACACAGCATGGTAGCAACACAACATGACAACACAGCATGGTAGCAACACAACATGACAACAACATGGTAGCAACACAACATGACAACAACATGGTAGCAACACAACATGACAACAACATGGTAGCAACACAACATGACAACACAGCATGGTAGCAACACAACATGACAACACAGCATGGTAGCAACACAACATGACAACACAGCATGGTAGCAACACAACATGACAACAACATGGTAGCAACACAACATGACAACACAGCATGGTAGCAACACAACATGACAACAACATGGTAGCAACACAACATGACAACACAGCATGGTAGCAACACAACATGACAACAGCACAAAACATGGTACAAACATTATTGGGCACAGACAACAGCACAAAGGGCAAGAAGGTAGAGACAACAACACATCACGCGAAGCAGCCACAAC
Organism: Salmo salar; assembly: GCF_965601325.2. Classification (NCBI taxonomy): domain Eukaryota; kingdom Metazoa; phylum Chordata; class Actinopteri; order Salmoniformes; family Salmonidae; genus Salmo; species Salmo salar. The sequence continues at coordinate 80,742,726 of NC_138302.1, read as the reverse complement.
TGTTAGTAAGAGTGTCCATGATTGAGTCTTTGAATGAAGAGATTGAGAAAAAACGGTCCATTTTGAGTGTTTGTTGCAGCTCGTTCCAGTCGCTAGCTGCAGCGAACTGAAAAGACGAGCGACCCAGGGATGTGTGCGGTTTGGGGACCTTTAACAGACTGGCTGGCAGAACGGGTGTTGTATGTGGTGGATGAAGGGCTGCAGTAGGTATCTCAGATAGGGGGGAGTGGGTCTTGCGTCGGGTATACAGAGATGACCAGTTTACAGAGGAGTATAGAGTGCAGTGATGTGTCCTATAAGAAGCATTGGTGGCAAATAAAACCCAGATAAACACTCCCTGTTGTTGGACACAGGGCTGAAAGAGGCAAATGATTGTGTTCAAATCCATAGCTGGGATTGACATCCCTGAATAGTGGAGGCAGCATGTTTAGTGTGATCGATACTGCTTTGATCACACACACGTGTTTGTATTCTGCCAATATTTTTTCATGGAAGACACAAAAAAAGAATGTTAATTTGCGGTTTCACTTTTCACAAACATGTCACAAATTGCCTCTGGCTCTCAAATTGGGGATTGGCTCAGAAGGTCATGGTGACCATTGGGTTGAATCAGAGTCCTCGTGGTGTTTAATCCTTGATTTAGCTGTGGTCATTACGGCTGGGGCATCATAGAGCGGGATTGGTCAGAATCAATCAGCCTAGCTAGCTGCCCTGACCACAGACCCCATAATGGCAGGCCGCTCTTCAAAAGGATCAGCCAGGATTAACTCTGCCACTTTTAATTGGAAAGTCTTTTTTCTGCATCCTTTGGCCACATGGGGGTTGGCTGTGACGACAGAGTACCACAAGATGTGGCGTTGGGAATTTGATGCCAGTGGTTGATGTTTTATTAATGGGCTGGCTTTCATTCATTGGACATTCGTTTATTGATGTACACTGCCTGGTTGTCAGGCTCTCCAATGCAGATAGTCATGCCTGATGTAAACACACACACACACGCACGCTAAATGTAAATGAGGAACTACTGCCCCTCTCAGAGACTCTGGCCACAGTGTGTGTGCGAATGTGCATGTCTTTGTGTATGCATGAGTCTGTGTGTGTGGATAAAAGTCCCTTAAACACACCACACGGTCTAGTGAAAAGGGATTATATTCCCTTCAGGCCATTCCACTGCTATTGATTTACACAGCCATTCCACTCCTGTCTGTCTTGTCTGTCTTGTCTGTCTTGTCTGTCTGTCTGTCTGTCCAGTCGGTCTCGTCTCGTCTGGTCACTCTGTCTGTCGGTCTGGTCTCGTCTCTGTCACTCTCTGTCTGTCTGTCTGTCTGTCTGTCTGTCTGTCTGTCTGTCTGTCTGTCTGTCTGTCTGTCTGTCTGTCTGTCTGTCTGTCTGTCTGTCTGTCTGTCTGTCACTCTCTGTCTGTCACTCTCTGTCTGTTTGTTGGTCTCGTCTCTGTCACTCTCTGTCTGTCTGTCACTGTCTGTCTGTCTGTCACTCACTCTCTGTCTGTCACTCTCTGTCTGTCACTCTCTGTCTGTCACTCTGTCTGTCTGTCTGTCTGTCTGTCTGTCTGTCTGTCTGTCTGTCTGTCTGTCTGTCTGTCTGTCTGTCTGTCTGTCTGTCTGTCTGTCTGTCTGTCTGTCTGTCTGTCTGTCTGTCTGTCTGTCTGTCTGTCTGTCTGTCTGTCTGTCTGTCTGTCTGTCTGTCCGTCTGTCTGTCTGTCTGTCTGTCTGTCTGTCTGTCCGTCCGTCTGTCTGTCCGTCTGTCCGTCCGTCTGTCTGTCCGTCTGTCTGTCCGTCCGTCCGTCCGTCCGTCCGTCCGTCCGTCCGTCCGTCCGTCCGTCCGTCCGTCCGTCCGTCCGTCCGTCCGTCCGTCCGTCCGTCCGTCCGTCCGTCCGTCCGTCCGTCCGATGGAGGCCAGTCTCTCCTTAATAAAGGAGAATGTGGGGGATATAGACGTTTTCCGATGTAATTAGAAAGGACTAGTGGTTCTAGAGAGAGGTCGTCCTGACAGTATCATTCTAGCTTAAATAGAACCGTCTACTGCTGACTAGCTGCAGACCACACACACACACATCACTGACAGTATCATTACAGCCTTAATAAAGCCATCAGATGCTTTGGTCGGGCCATCACTGTCCAGCCGCGGACCACACACACACGCGCCACAACAGACACGCCTGTCACATGCCCATTACCACAGACGCATACATAAACTCTTACTCGCTTCTCTCCCTTTCTCTCTCTCTCACACACACTCTTAGACACTCAAACATGTACACTTGGGGAAGGAACTATAGTCTCTGAGTAATTAGAAGTATAAAGAGAGCAGGGGAGGTGCTCCCTCCTCCAGGTCCCAGGCTGTGGCAGTGTAGTTCCCTCAGCAGGACAGTCCTCCAGGGTACAATAGGCCCCTGCTACAGCCTAATTTACAATTATCACAATCTGCTATAAACTCGGGCAGGGCTGTCGGGGGCTCATGGTGCTTCTGGAGCCCGTGTAGCTCCGGCTCTGTCTCCGGAGGGAAGCTCCCACCCCAGAGATCCCAGTTGAAGGTACTGGACAGGACTAGTCATTATCACACAGACTGTATTAACACACTCCTTGTATTGTATAAGGAAGGTACTGGACAGGACTAGTCATTATCACACAGACTGTATTAACACACTCCTTGTATTGTATAAGGAAGGTACTGGACAGGACTAGTCATTATCACACAGACTGTATTAACACACTCCTTGTATTGTATAAGGAAGGATGGATTGACCATGTATGTTCATTCAGTACACTGCAGTTATGTGTTGCATAGAGAGAACACAGTTCTTTATTCCACATAATAGAAATCCATTATATTCTGTATGATATATATGATGTCTGTCCTGGAATATATATATATATCAGCACCAATGTGAATGTACTTCCTCCTAGTAGTATAGTATAAAGTATCTCTTAAAGGGACATGCCTCTGCTGATGTTTTCTCTAGACCTGACTGTGAGGTCTCTGGCAGCACCTAGTGGCTGTAGGTGAAACTACACCTCCCGTACAGTATCAGTATGCTGGGCTGCTGCTGCTGCTGTAGACAGACAGACACTGCTCCCTGCCGCTCATTCTGGAACTGCACTCTGCTCACTGACACAAGCTCTCTCCACACACACCCTCCGCAATCACACATGCAGAGGCACTCACACACGCTCTGTGTTTGTTGAACCCAATGTGTGGTGAGATTTTTAGAAAGTCTGTTGGTGTTAGATCTAGGAGTTCCAGTTCCAGGAATCCCGACAGAGCTAGGAACTAAGTATTGTCCTTATACAATATTTGTCTATAATCTTTTCTGTAAAAAAATATTTGTATAGCAGCAGAGTGAAGGCCGTACAAAGATGAAAAGGAATGTTTCTTGTCTCAGATTGGATTTGTTTATTAGCTGATAACCTCTCCACGACCTCTACAGGAATATGATCTCTGTGATTTGTCAATCCAAATGAAGTTTGTTTCAGTGTATTGAGCCTCTGAGTGAAGGCAGTGCCCTTTTCCATATAGATTTAGCAGAGGACAGAGAAGATGCTGTTCGGTTAGAAGATGACTTTGGATCCCCTATCTGCTGTGTGTCTGCCCAATGCCTTCCCCTCCTCTAATTAGATTACACAATTGATTGCTTTGTGCAGAACTCAAGAAATGTGTTTAGAATGAGTTATTATCTCACCGGACAAAAGCGATGAAATATTAGGAGTTAAGTGGCGGCGGTAATATAATTCCTCATGAAACTGCTATTGATTAGAACATCCAGGCTCCTGAGATTTCACATATCATGCAATCTTAATTACACACCAGTCAGGAGAGCCGCGCCGACGTGCGCGCGCGTGCGCGAACACACACACACACACACACATCGTAGTGATGTGGAACACCTGCGTTATGTAAATTCCCTCCTCCCTGCAGTACCGTTCTCACCTGTGAAATCAGTGAATCAGTGAACAGCACATAGACAGCTGGGCTCTGTTGTTTCTGTGGGTTGGCTTTTTCTCTAAGGGAGAGCAGAGACAAGTTTGTGCGTAAGCTCTCACTATCCCACTCTTTCTTCCTATCTCTTTCTCGATCTAGCTCAACCTCTCCCCCATATCTCTCTCTTTTTCTGCCCCCCCCCCCCCCTCCCTCTGTCTCTCTCTCTCTCTCTCCATCATTGCTCTCATGGTTAGTGCTGTGCTCTGAGGGAGCCAGTGTAGGCCTCAGAGCTGTATTGTCTCAGGGTGTCTCTGCATGGCTAGAGCTCCACTGGGGCATGATCAGATCAGCAGAGACCCCGCCAGCTGCCTGCCTGCCTCTCCTCTGACCTCCACTGCAGCCAATGGAACACAGTACACTCCCTCTGCCCTTTTCAAGACCACTGGCTTTCTCACTCCTTCACAGACACATCTGTTCTATTTCACCAATGGAAGTATGCCAGTCATCCATTCCTCCATCTCTTGGTGCACCTGTCATTGGGTTAAGTTCTCCTGTGTTCTGTGTCTTTTTAGTCAGTGGGGTGTAGCGGTGTGAGATGCAGCATACAACTTTCTCCTTCTACATCATAGACCATTCACTAACGATGTGTGTGTGTGTGTGTGTGTGTGTGTGTGTGTGTGTGTGTGTGTGTGTGTGTGTGTGTGTGTGTGTGTGTGTGTGTGTGTGTGTGTGTGTGTGTGTGTGTGTGTGTTATAGGGACAAATGTGCAGGAGGCCAAGAGGATCTTGTCAGAGAGTGGACTGCCCATCGTAGCCGCCAATGACCTGGATGACGCTGCCAAGAAAGCTGTGGCCGCCATTACCAGGAAGTAGAGAGCCTCAGTCTTCCATAACACTGACCAGTCCTTTCCCCTCTCTGTTCTGAGCACCCTAATCCCCCTAGGGACCCCCTAACTCCACCCAAAACCAACCATGCTGGCTGCTGTTCCACAGCACAGGGCATGTACACCAACCCTTCAAATCTCAGTGCAAGAGGCGTCACTACAGTCCCTGGTTTGATTCCAGGCTGTATTACATCCAGTCGTGATTGGGAGTCTCATAGGGCGGCGCACAATTGGCCCAGCATCGTCCAGGTTTGGCCGGGGTAGGCCGTCATTGTAAATAAGAATTTATTCTTAACTGACTTGCCTAGTTAAATAAAAATAATAAAATATTCAGCCCATCGCTACCTTTCAACCTCCTGTGTTATCATGATTAACTGCAATATATCAGGTTGATTTATCATATAGCTTTTATCTAGTTTCTGATCATAAAGGTATATACTATATTTCTGTGTTTTGTTGGAATTTTTATGTTGGTGACTCTTTAATTGTGCATTCCATTTTGATAAAGCTGAGAAACTTAAATGTATTTCTTTAGCTATATGATTACCTTTTCAAAGAAGCAAGAATAACATTGTATAACATTGGCGTTATTGTTTTATCATGCCATAGTATCACAAAAGGAAAGACAAGGATTTTTAAAGTAAATGACATGTTCCAGACGCCTCTGTGAAATCATTAAAAAACATATCCCCTTATTCAGGAAATGCATAGTGGTGTGTAGCTAACTTGACACGCCTGGAGTATTAGAGAGCAGCGTTTAATGGATTTTGTTTTTGTGTAATTGTTTATGCGTTGTAGTAGGTGACCTCACTGTTTTGCCTTTGTTAAAATCCAGTTTATTGATGCCTTAATCAGAGGTCCTTAGTATGTGAAATCTCAACCTCACATGAGTATTACAGTATGTTTGAAACAACTCGTATGAAATGTAAAATGTTGTTGCCCTGTTAACTTTGTAATTCCATGTATGATTTTAAAGTAGGTCTACTACTTGAATCTATATAGCAGTATATAACTTTGATAAATCAGCTGTGCCTACTTGATGAGGGTAAAAACTGGTTTGTGAAGCCAACCAGCCAACACACTGTCCGTCACATGAATAATGCGTTAGATAGTTTAAATGAAATATTGTAATTAGCTTTTTTTTAAACATGAATGTATGTCGTTCAGTTGAGATTAGGTCAACTGTACAGTATGAATAATTGGAGAGATTAATAAAGGTGACTAAGAATTGTCTGTCTTCAGAAAGTATTCACATCCCTTGACTTTTTCCACATTTTGTTACAGCCTGAATTTAAAATGGATTCAATTTAGATTTTTGCTCATTGGCCTACACACAATACCCTATAATGTCAAAGTGGAATTATGTTTCAGAAATGTTTACACATTAATTAAAAATAAAAAGAATACATGTTTTGAGTCAATAAGTATTCAACCCTTTTATGGCAAGCCTAAATAAGTTAAGTACACATTTGCTTAACTCAGAGGTTTCATGGACTCTGTGTGCAATAATGTTCAACATGATTTTTGAATGACTACCTCATCTCTGCTGTACCCCACACATGCAATGATACAATGCTCGAGCAGTGTATTTCAAACAGATTCAACGTCAAAGACCAGGGAGATTGACCAATGCCTCGCAAAGAAGGGCACCTATTGGTAGATGGGTAAAAAAAAAGCAGACATTGAATATCCCTTTGAGCATGGTGAAGATATGAATTGCACTTTGGATGGTGTATCAATGCACCCAGTCACTACAAAGATAAAGGCATCTTTCCTAACTCAGTTGCCAGACACTGGGAGATTAATTCACCTTTCAGCAGGACAGTACCCTAAAACACAAGGCCAAATCTACACTGGAGTTGCTAAGAAGACAGTGAATGTGGCAGAGTTACAGTTTTGACTCAAATCTACTGAAAATTGTTGTCTAACAATGATCAGGAACCAATTTGACAGAGCTTGAAGAATTTTGAAAATAATAATGGGCAAATGTTGCATCCAGGTGTGGAAAGCTCTTAGAGACTTACCAAGAAAAACTCACAGCTGTAATCGCTGGCAAAGGTGCTTCTCCAAAGTATTGACTCGGGTGTGAATACTTATGTAAATGAGTTATTTATTTATTTCATTTTCAAGAAATATGCAAACATTTCTACTAACATGTTTTCACTTTATCATTATGGGGTGTGTAGATGGGTGAGAAATATATTTAATCCATTTGAATTCAGGCTGTAACACAACAAAAGGTGGAATAAGTCAAAGGTATGCCTTTCTGAAGGCACCTGTCTTATATAAACCTATTTTTGTGTCAAACCTCAATAATGTAAATGGTTGAATACTGAACCTGAGTGGCTACATCTCAAATCCAAAGCTGTTAAGGCTCTCAGTACACACATTCAGTCTCTTCTAATGAATCTTCATGTGTGTCCAAGGAGGGCCAGAGGAGAGGAGTGACTGTCCTTCATGGGCCGGAGTAGAGTGGAGTGAGCTGTAAAGGGAGAGAGAGAGAGAGAGAGAGAGATGAAATCTATCCCTGTCAGACAGACTGACTCTGATGGATTATCTGTCACAAGATCTGAGGACACCTAAACCCAGCAGATGAACTGCCACCTCAGTGAGTCATACACGCATGTACTGTAGACCCAACATGACGAAAGACAGTTTCTCTCACACACACAATCATTGAATAAAATGACCTCCTACAAGCCTTTTGCATACACACATATTCTCATACTCACTCACTCTCTCTCATACACACGGTCATTTTACGAGACTACAAGCTCCAGTCACAGCTCACTCAGCCTTCTGTGTGTGAGAGAAAAATGGAGAGGATTTATCTGAAAAGACTCACTGGCAATTCGAGAGCTTGGGACTAGAAGGTTCTATCTGTAAAAAGAGGATTCTGAGACAATTGGCTTTAAAGTTCCGAACCCTCAATGGTTTGAATGGTGTCGGCAAAATGTTATCTTGTATTGTTTTGAACTTAACAACATGAATTGGGGGTATTTACAGTACTATATAGGTAGAGAACATTGAACAGAACAAGGCTATGTCAATATAACTACAGTTTAACAAAAATGCAGATAGAACATGAACTGCTCTAGAATTATCTGAATGAAATCATTAGCGCTTGGTGGTCAAACTGGGTCAGCCACATTTCTGGGAGGTTGGTCCAAAGCACAGTAGTGAAAAAGATTCATAACTACAAGCCTTAAACCTGCGGTAGAGAGACCTACAGCACAATAACCAAGTTGCTATTAGTCATAAGAGGGTAGTTATCACCTTGTTTGGCTTTCCCGTTGCAGTGCCGTCTTCTGAACAAGTTAAACTTCTTCCCCAGCTTTCCACGGCTACAGTATCCGTGTAAATGGGCTGGATGGTTCAATAATTGCCTTATTTCATGCTCTTCCTACGGTGTGTCAGAAATACCCCGGCTGATGGATTGGACTGTGGAATTTAAGGCTTGTTAAAGTGGGCATTGGCGTTGACATTGTTTAATTCAGCAGCGAGGTAGAGGTCAGAGGAAAATGTGTGCGCTGATTTACTCTCCAAAATTAGTGCAGCGCTGTCATATAAATATGAATGAGGAGAGAACCAGTGGAGGTCATCCAATGGATTAGATCATTTACCCCCAGCTCTTAACTTGGCTAATACCTTCTGAGACAGAGAGCAGGCTAACACCACAGACATACTGTTTAGAAAGAGATCTCCATCGTTTGCTTATTCTTTAATTAAACTGAATTATTATGCCTGGATTGCATTCCTCAACCTTTATAACTCCCTTTATTTATTCTTGTATTTGTACATTTTGGTTTCGGAAAGCTTTGCATTTGTTTTTATATATCTCTCAGAATTGATGTCAAAACAGTAATTGCCACTTTATGAAGCTGCCTTTTGTGTTTAACTCTAAGCTGAGAGCGAGCGCTCATGAAAACCATAAGGTCAAGTCGGCCTTGCAGGAAGTAGCGGTTATTCATTGAGTCATATGTTGGCAAGAACTACTAATACATTAGTTCATAAAAAACAAATAGCATTGTATATTGCATACAGCTATTGTACTTTGCTTTTCAGGGACATTGGTTGTCCAATATGAACCCATTTCAGATGGCTTGTTTGGCGGACAAGGCAGTGGACAGATGAGGATAGGAGGCTAGAAGGACAGTGTTTGTGTGGGAGGTGGGGGTTGGATGTTGGATGTTGTTATTGAGCATTTTCCCGCAGCAAGCTCTTCCTTACTACCCACAAGGCCCTCAAAGCAGGACAGTCCTTGAATTCCTATGGCTATTGTCACATTACAACACTAGCATGCTGTAAGGTAAGAAAATCTCCTATTTTTCATTCACCCGCAACTTTAATTATTCAGCTTCTAAATCAAACCATCATATATAATATACTCAGACAGGTTTTATGGCAAAAAGCAGCTAGGAGTCTGAATCAAAATGTCGGGGAGAAAGGCTCTAAAACTTTTGATAATCTGTTTGTCTCCATGGTTGTTGTTCAGGTCTTAACGTTTGGCCTTGGCTCACAGACAGGCAGAAAAATCAATTTCCCTCCCAGAATTGTTGCCAGAGAGTCTGTAATTGAAGGACTTTAAAATCGATTGAAATTACCTTCAGTGCCTTCTCAACAAAAAATTGAGCGGTGAAGATGTTTTAAAGTTTTTGTATGAGACACTTTTCTCAATTTCTTTTGCTATGCTAATATAACCTGTCTAACCTCATTCATTGTTTATAGTGAGCAACATGTTCAGTTGTTCAAGGATTTAATGGATTCAGGAACATGAGTCTCTTGACCTCAACTTAATTATTTATTGTTTCTTGGTTTCACTCTTTTGAATATAGTTTTTTGCCAGGGCAACAGAGATTGGGAGTTCTTGCACTATTTTCTACCATAAACCACGTTTCCATCCAGTTTTTATGCAGTAAAGTCATACCTTATAAAAAAGGAAGTCAGGATGGCTGTGATGGAAACAGGAACTTTCGATACAATTTTATTAATGACGACAGATAATGTGTACCTTTCGACATGGTGGGATCTTTTTGCATTCGTAAAATTATGCGAGAAATGGCGGTGGAAATACCTTTATGTGCAAATAATTATATAATAACCATCATATCAAAATTAACTTGGAGTCATGCGATTATATGGTGTGTGGTCCTTCCACTACGACTCGGGAAACCATGCAGTTTATTAGGCTACAAATAAGATAAGTTATGATGAACTTCACAGGGTAGTGAAAATGCACAGTGCTCTTGATGCTCCTTTCCAGTAAATGGGTGATTTTGCAAATACGGGCCTTTTTGTGTCTCAGGGTTCGAATTTTAAGATAAAATGTGAATTTAGAGGTTTTTATTTCACATCCATTAAAGCAGAGAATAAAATAACCTTAAACTTTTTTTTCCAGCTTTCAAATTACATATATATATATATATACAGTGGGGAGAACAAGTATTTGATACACTGCCGATTTTGAAGATTTTCCTACTTACAAAGCATGTAGAGCACTGTAATTTTTATCATAGGTACACTTCAACTGTGAGAGACGGAATCTAAAAATCACATTGTATGATTTTTAAGTAATTCATTTGCATTTTATTGCATGACATAAGTATTTGATCACCTACCAACCAGTAAGAATTCCGGCTCTCACAGACCTGTTAGTTATTCTTTAAGAAGCCCTCCTGTTCTCCACCCATTACCTGTCTCACAGTTGAAGTGTACCTATGATAGAAATTACAGACCTCTACATGCTTTGTAAGTAGGAAAACCTGCAAAATTGGCAGTGTATCAAATACTTGTACTCCTCACTGTATATATTTTTTCTTCTTCTGGATTTCACTGTTTTGAACTGTTTTTGTCCTGTCTCACACCCAGACTTTTGACAGTCTGCTATATATTACACTTACAAAAAGTCTTGATCATTAGAAAATATTTAATGCACCTGTTTAAAAAAAATAGTAAAATAAGTGGAAACTATATATATATAGTTTACACAAAATACTTAGTCCTCTCTAAGTATTGGGTCATTACCACCACGACAAGCAAATTACATGATAATAATGTTTTTTCAAAGGTTTGTGTTCTTGGTTACCATGGATGTGAATAGTGACAGTGGAGCACATGGATGTCATGGAGGGAGATTCAGATTTTGATGCCAGGAAATTATTGAAAAATAGAGGTAAATATGACTTGAGAAATGATGTTTTAATTATGTGTATTTAGGATACATTGTATGCTAGCTGTTAGCATGCTAGAATACCTGCTATTTATGAACAAATACTGTAAAAATGTCATTCTAACCGCACATCCTTACCACCACGTAATGAACTGTGATGGTAAGGACAGAATGTGGTGGTAATGACTAAATATATTAGCTATTACATTTTTACTTACTTTAAGACCTGAAAGACACACAAATTACATATATGATCATGGTTAAGTTGAAATTGAAAAAAAAAATTCTAAATAAGACCATTTCAATTTGTATTATGTTAGGATGATTGAGTGATTTTGATTTATGTGACTTACTATGGTTATTACTGGTTATTACTGACTTTAATTATCTTTTTTTTATATATATATAAGATGCCCCATAAATCAACCAAGGATAGGACAAGGGCATACACTATATATACAAAAGTATGTGGACACCCCTTCAAATTAGTAGGTTTGGCTATTTCAGCCACACTCATTGCTGAAAGGTGTGTAAAATAGAGCACACAGCCATGCAATCCCCATAGACAAACATTGGCAGTAGAATGCCCGGTACTGAAGAGCCCAGTGACTTTCAATGTGGCACCGTCATAGGATGTCAACTTTCCAACAAGTCAGTTCGTCAAATTTCTGCCCTGCTAGAGCTGCCCCGGTCAACTGTAAGTGCTGTTATTGTGAAGTGGAAATATCTAGGAGCAACAACAGCTCAGCCGCAAAGTGGTAGGCCACGCAAGCTCACAGAACAGGACCGCTGATGTGCGTAACGCGTAACAATTGTCTGTCCTCGGTTGCAACACACTACCGAGTTCCAAACTGCCTCTGGAAGCGTCAGCACAAGAACTGTTCGTCGCGAGATTCATGAAATGGGTTTCCATGGCCGAGCAGCCTCACACAAGCCTACTGTAAGATCACCATGTTCAATGCCAAGCGTCGGCTGGAGTGGTGTAAAGCTAGCCGCCATTGGACTCAGCAGTGGAAACGTGTTCTCTAGAGGGATGAATCACGCTTCGCCATCTGGCAGTCCGACGGAAAAATCTGCATAGTGCCAACTGATAAGTTTGCTGGAAGAGGAATAATGGTCTGGATCTGTTTTTCATGGTTCGGGCTAGGCCCCTTAGTTCCAGTGAAGGGAAATCTTAACACTCCTGCGTACAATGACATTCTAGACAATTCTGTGCTTCCAACTTTTTGGCAACAGTTTGGGGAAGGCTCTTTCCTGTTTCAGCGTGACAATGCCCCAGTGCAGAAAGCAAGGTCCATACAGAAATGGCTTGTTAAGATCGGTGTGGAAGAACTTGACTGGCTTGCATAGAGCCCTCACCTCAACCCACATTTAGTGGAAAGCCTTCCCAGAAAAGTGGAGGCTGTTATAGCAACAAAGGTGGGACCAACTCCATATTAATGACCATGATTTTGGAATGAGATGTTCGACAAGCAGGTGTCCACATACTTTTGTTCGTGTATATAAACAAAATCCAACAAGATCCAGGAGTATCTTAAGAAACAAAAAGAAAGATCCCTTAAGAGAAAAGAAAGTGGTGAACTGAAATCCATCTCACAACTTTTCCAACGACAAAAAAGGGGAAAAAAGGAGGCAACGGAAAATAAACCAAAGAAAGAGAAGATCAACTATCCAGAACAGAGTGGTTATGGAGTCCTACCTGTCAAGAAACACTCCACCACACTCACCTGAAGTCTTACAGCTACAGAATGATGACCTACCTGCCCCTCAAATGACTCCACATCTGTGTGATTGTTTTGGCCCACAGACCGTGATAATTCAACAAACAGAGGCAGGCAAAGCACAACCTTCCACTTCCACCTGCACAGCACCACAGCCATCTCCTAGTGCAATACAGCCCATTGCAGACATACAGTTGAAGTCGGAAGTTTACACCTTAGCCAAATACATTTAAACTCTGTTTTTCACAACTGCTGACATTTAATCCTAGTAAAAATTCCCTGTTTTAGGTCAGTTAGGATCACCACTTTATTTTAAGAATGTGAAATGTCAGAATAATAGTAGAGAGAATGATTTATTTCAGCTTTTATTTCTTTCATCACATTCCCAATGGGTCAGAGGTTGACATACACTCAATTAGTATTTGGTAGCATTGCCTTTAAATTGTTTAACTTGGGTCAAACGTTTCGGGTAGCCTTCCACAAGCTCCCCACAATAAGTTGGGTGAATTTTGGTCCATTCCTACTGACAGAGCTGGTGTAACTGAGTCAGGTTTGTAGGCCTACTTGCTCGCACATGCTTTTTCAGTTCTGCCCACACATTTTCAATAGGGTTGAGGTCAGGGCTTTGTGATGGCCACTCCAATACCTGGACTTTGTTGTTGTCCTTAAGCCATTTTGCGACAACTTTGGAAGTATGCTTGGGGTCATTGTCCATTTGGAAGACCCATTTGCGACCAAGCTTTAACTTCCTGACTGATGTCTTGAGATGTTGCTTCAATATATCCACATCATTTTCCTACCTCATGATGCCATCTATTTTGTGAAGTGCACCAGTCCCTACTGCAGCAAAGCACCCCCACAACATGATGCTACCACCCCCGTGCTTCACGGTTGGGATGGTGTTCTTCAGCTTGCAAGCCTCCCCCTTTTTCCTCCAAATATAACAATGGTCATTATGGCCAAACAGTTCTATTTGTGTTTCATCAGACCAGAGGACATTTCTCCAAAAAGTATGATCTTTGTCCCCATGTGCAGTTGCGAACCGTAGTCTGGCTTTTTTTTATGGCGGTTTTGGAGCAGTGGCTTCTTCCTTGCTGAGCGGCCTTTCAGGTTATGTCGATATAAGACTCGTTTTACTGTGGATATAGATACTTTTGTACCTGTTTCCTCCAGCATCCTCACAAGGTCCTTTGCTGTTGTTCTCGGATTGATTTGCACTTTTCGCACCAAAGTACGTTCATCTCTAGGAGACAGAATGCGTCTCCTTCCTGAGCGGTATGACGGCTGCGTGGTCCCATGGTGTTTATACTTGTGTACTATTGTTTGTACAGATGAACGTGGTACCTTCAGGTGTTTGGAAATTGCTCCCAAGGATGAACCAGACTTGTGGAGGTCTACAATTTATTTTCTGAGGCCTTGGCTGATTTCGTTTGCTTTTCCCATGATATCAAGCAAGGTAGGCCTTGAAGGTAGGCCTTGAAATACATCCACAGGTACACTTCCAATTGACTCAAATGATGTAAATTAGCCTAACAGAAGCTTCTAAAGCCATGACATCATTTTCTGGAATTTTCCAAGCTGTTTAAATGCACAGTCAACTTAGTGTATGTAAACTTCTGACCCACTGGAATTGTGAAACAGTTAATTATAAGTTAAATAATCTGTCTGTAACCAATTGTTGGAAAAATTACTTGTGTCATGCACAAAGTAGATGTCCTAACCGACTTGCCAAAACTATAGTTTGTTAACAAGACATTTTTGGAGTGGTTGAAAAACTAGTTTTAATGACTGCAACCTAAGTGTATGTAAACTTCCGACTTCAACTGTACATGAGGAACTGATTGGAAAGTGGTGTGTTGTGAAATGTGATGAAGACCCTTACCCTGGTATTATACAAGATGTTGATGCAGAGAGCAGCACTCTAGTAAAGACGATGAGTCGTATGGGAGCCAACCGATTATTTTGGCCAATGAGAGAGGACATTGTACAGTACCAACCAGAGAATGTTCTTGGGCTTGTCCCTGAGCCTCATTCAGTGACAAAACGGCATGCGATGCTTGATGGCGCAGTCTGGGAGGAAATTTGCTCTCTCGTTAAGCAATAGAGTGCATTAAGGGCAACACCTAATCTTTAGTGACCACACACCTGTCTCATGTGTGTGAATCAGTAGACCGCAGCCAGTGAACAAGAATTTGTTTAATGTCAACCAGTGTTTCCAACCTTGTACATGCATTGAATCTCAAATTGTTCTAAAATATGCTTTAAGTTCTTGAGGTATGTAACCTTTGTTTTCTCAACTTTTGAATGGTGTGTTCTATATCTTCAATAAAATTAAATGTATTTTTCATCAGTTGTTAGTCATTCCCACACCGCTAAGTCACAGTGGTGAAAAAGTACTCAATTGTAATACTTGAGTAAAAGTATAGATAACTTAATAGAAAATGACTCAAGTAAACGTTAAATATAGTTAAGTATCAAAAGTAAATGTAATTGCTACAATATACTTAAGTATCAAAGTAAAAGTAAAAATATTAATAATTTCTAATTATTTCTCATTTCTAATTCCTTCCATTAAGCAAACCAGGTGGCCCAATTTTCTTGTTTTCATAATTTACAGTTAGCCAGGAGCACACTCCAACACTCAGACATCATTTATATATAGCCAGGAACACACTCCAACACTCAGACATCATTTACAGATAGCCAGGAGCACACTCCAACACTCAGACATCATTTACATATAGCCAGGGGCACACTCCAACACTCAGACATCATTTATATATAGCCAGGAACACACTCCAACACTCAGACATCATTTATATATAGCCAGGAACACACTCCAACACTCAGACATCATTTACATATAGCCAGGAGCACACTCCAACACTCAGACATCATTTATATATAGCCAGGAACACACTCCAACACTCAGACATCATTTACATATAGCCAGGGGCACACTCCAACACTCAGACATCATTTACATATAGCCAGGGGCACACTCCAACACTCAGACATCATTTACATATAGCCAGGAGCACACTCCAACACTCAGACATCATTTACAGATAGCCAGGAGCACACTCCAACACTCAGACATCATTTACATATAGCCAGGGGCACACTCCAACACTCAGACATCATTTACATATAGCCAGGGGCACACTCCAACACTCAGACATCATTTACATATAGCCAGGGGCACGCTCCAACACTCAGACATCATTTACATATAGCCAGGGGCACGCTCCAACACTCAGACATCATTTACATATAGCCAGGGGCACGCTCCAACACTCAGACATCATTTACAGATAGCCAGGAACACACTCCAACACTCAGACATCATTTACAGATAGCCAGGGGCACACTCCAACACTCAGACATCATTTAAATATAGCCAGGGGCACGCTCCAACACTCAGACATAATTTACAGATAGCCAGGGGCACACTCCAACACTCAGACATAATTTACAGATAGCCAGGGGCACACTCCAACACTCAGACATCATTTATATATAGCCAGGGGCACACTCCAACACTCAGACATCATTTACAGATAGCCAGGGGCACACTCCAACACAGACATCATTTACAGATAGCCAGGGGCACACTCCAACACTCAGACATCATTTACAGATAGCCAGGGGCACGCTCCAACACTCAGACATCATTTACAGATAGCCAGGGGCACGCTCCAACACTCAGACATCATTTACAGATAGCCAGGGGCACACTCCAACACTCAGACATCATTTACATATAGCCAGGAGCACACTCCAACACTCAGACATCATTTACAGATAGCCAGGAACACACTCCAACACTCAGACATCATTTACAGATAGCCAGGAGCACACTCCAACACTCAGACATCATTTACAGATAGCCAGGAACACACTCCAACACTCAGACATCATTTACATATAGCCAGGAACACACTCCAACACTCAGACATCATTTACAGATAGCCAGGAACACACTCCAACACTCAGACATCATTTACATATAGCCAGGAGCACACTCCAACACTCAGACATCATTTACAGATAGCCAGGAACACACTCCAACACTCAGACATCATTTACAGATAGCCAGGAACACACTCCAACACTCAGACATCATTTACATATAGCCAGGAACACACTCCAACACTCAGACATCATTTACAGATAGCCAGGAACACACTCCAACACTCAGACATCATTTACAGATAGCCAGGAACACACTCCAACACTCAGACATCATTTACATATAGCCAGGAACACACTCCAACACTCAGACATCATTTACAGATAGCCAGGAACACACTCCAACACTCAGATATCATTTACAGATAGCCAGGAACACACTCCAACACTCAGACATCATTTACATATAGCCAGGGGCACACTCCAACACTCAGACATCATTTACATATAGCCAGGGGCACACTCCAACACTCAGACATCATTTACAGATAGCCAGGAACACACTCCAACACTCAGACATCATTTACAGATAGCCAGGGGCACGCTCCAACACTCAGACATCATTTACAGATAGCCAGGGGCACACTCCAAAACTCAGACATCATTTACATATAGCCAGGGGCACACTCCAACACTCAGACATAATTTACAGATAGCCAGGGGCACACTCCAACACTCAGACATCATTTACATATAGCCAGGGGCACGCTCCAACACTCAGACATCATTTACAGATAGCCAGGAACACACTCCAACACTCAGACATCATTTACAGATAGCCAGGGGCACGCTCCAACACTCAGACATCATTTACAGATAGCCAGGGGCACACTCCAACACTCAGACATCATTTACATATAGCCAGGGGCACACTCCAACACTCAGACATAATTTACAGATAGCCAGGGGCACACTCCAACACTCAGACATCATTTAAATATAGCCAGGGGCACGCTCCAACACTCAGACATAATTTACAGATAGCCAGGGGCACACTCCAACACTCAGACATAATTTACAGATAGCCAGGGGCACACTCCAACACTCAGACATCATTTATATATAGCCAGGGGCACACTCCAACACTCAGACATCATTTACAGATAGCCAGGGGCACGCTCCAACACTCAGACATCATTTACAGATAGCCAGGGGCACACTCCAACACTCAGACATAATTTACAGATAGCCAGGGGCACACTCCAACACTCAGACATCATTTATATATAGCCAGGGGCACACTCCAACACTCAGACATTTTTTACAGATAGCCAGGGGCACACTCCAACACTCAGACATCATTTACATATAGCCAGGAACACACTCCAACACTCAGACATCATTGACAGATAGCCAGGAACACACTCCAACACTCAGACATCATTTACAGATAGCCAGGAACACACTCCAACACTCAGACATCATTTACATATAGCCAGGAACACACTCCAACACTCAGACCTCATTTACAGATAGCCAGGAACACACTCCAACACTCAGACATCATTTACATATAGCCAGGGGCACACTCCAACACTCAGACATCATTTACATATAGCCAGGGGCACACTCCAACACTCAGACATCATTTACATATAGCCAGGGACACACTCCAACACTCAGACATCATTTACATATAGCCAGGGGCACACTCCAACACTCAGACATCATTTACATATAGCCAGGGGCACGCTCCAACACTCAGACATCATTTACAGATAGCCAGGAACACACTCCAACACTCAGACATCATTTACGGATAGCCAGGGGCACGCTCCATCACTCAGACATCATTTACAGATAGCCAGGGGCACACTCCAACACTCAGACATCATTTACATATAGCCAGGGGCACACTCCAACACTAAGACATAATTTACAGATAGCCAGGGGCACACTCCAACACTCAGACATCATTTAAATATAGCCAGGGGCACGCTCCAACACTCAGACATAATTTACAGATAGCCAGGGGCACACTCCAACACTCAGACATAATTTACAGATAGCCAGGGGCACACTCCAACACTCAGACATCATTTATATATAGCCAGGGGCACACTCCAACACTCAGACATCATTTACAGATAGCCAGGGGCACGCTCCAACACTCAGACATCATTTACAGATAGCCAGGGGCACACTCCAACACTCAGACATAATTTACAGATAGCCAGGGGCACACTCCAACACTCAGACATCATTTATATATAGCCAGGGGCACACTCCAACACTCAGACATTTTTTACAGATAGCCAGGGGCACACTCCAACACTCAGACATCATTTACAGATAGCCAGGGGCACACTCCAACACTCAGACATCATTTACAGATAGCCAGGGGCACGCTCCAACACTCAGACATCATTTACAGATAGCCAGGGGCACGCTCCAACACTCAGACATCATTTACAGATAGCCAGGGGCACGCTCCAACACTCAGACATCATTTACAGATAGCCAGGGGCACACTCCAACACTCAGACATCATTTACATATAGCCAGGAGCACACTCCAACACTCAGACATCATTTACAGATAGCCAGGAACACACTCCAACACTCAGACATCATTTACAGATAGCCAGGAGCACACTCCAACACTCAGACATCATTTACAGATAGCCAGGAACACACTCCAACACTCAGACATCATTTACATATAGCCAGGAACACACTCCAACACTCAGACATCATTTACAGATAGCCAGGAACACACTCCAACACTCAGACATCATTTACATATAGCCAGGAGCACACTCCAACACTCAGACATCATTTACAGATAGCCAGGAACACACTCCAACACTCAGACATCATTTACAGATAGCCAGGAACACACTCCAACACTCAGACATCATTTACATATAGCCAGGAACACACTCCAACACTCAGACATCATTTACAGATAGCCAGGAACACACTCCAACACTCAGACATCATTTACAGATAGCCAGGAACACACTCCAACACTCAGACATCATTTACATATAGCCAGGAACACACTCCAACACTCAGACATCATTTACAGATAGCCAGGAAGACACTCCAACACTCAGATATCATTTACAGATAGCCAGGAACACACTCCAACACTCAGACATCATTTACATATAGCCAGGGGCACACTCCAACACTCAGACATCATTTACATATAGCCAGGGGCACACTCCAACACTCAGACATCATTTACATATAGCCAGGGACACACTCCAACACTCAGACATCATTTACATATAGCCAGGGGCACACTCCAACACTCAGACATCATTTACATATAGCCAGGGGCACACTCCAACACTCAGACATCATTTACAGATAGCCAGGGGCACGCTCCAACACTCAGACATCATTTACAGATAGCCAGGGGCACACTCCAACACTCAGACATCATTTACATATAGCCAGGGGCACACTCCAACACTCAGACATAATTTACAGATAGCCAGGGGCACACTCCAACACTCAGACATCATTTAAATATAGCCAGGGGCACGCTCCAACACTCAGACATAATTTACAGATAGCCAGGGGCACACTCCAACACTCAGACATAATTTACAGATAGCCAGGGGCACACTCCAACACTCAGACATCATTTATATATAGCCAGGGGCACACTCCAACACTCAGACATCATTTACAGATAGCCAGGGGCACGCTCCAACACTCAGACATCATTTACAGATAGCCAGGGGCACACTCCAACACTCAGACATCATTTACATATAGCCAGGAGCACACTCCAACACTCAGACATCATTTACAGATAGCCATGAACACACTCCAACACTCAGACATCATTTACATATAGCCAGGAACACACTCCAACACTCAGACATCATTTACAGATAGCCAGGAACACACTCCAACACTCAGACATCATTTACATATAGCCAGGAGCACACTCCAACACTCAGACATCATTTACAGATAGCCAGGAACACACTCCAACACTCAGACATCATTTACAGATAGCCAGGAACACACTCCAACACTCAGACATCATTTACATATAGCCAGGAACACACTCCAACACTCAGACATCATTTACAGATAGCCAGGAACACACTCCAACACTCAGACATCATTTACAGATAGCCAGGAACACACTCCAACACTCAGACATCATTTACATATAGCCAGGAACACACTCCAACACTCAGACATCATTTACAGATAGCCAGGAAGACACTCCAACACTCAGATATCATTTACAGATAGCCAGGAACACACTCCAACACTCAGACATCATTTACATATAGCCAGGGGCACACTCCAACACTCAGACATCATTTACATATAGCCAGGGGCACACTCCAACACTCAGACATCATTTACATATAGCCAGGGACACACTCCAACACTCAGACATCATTTACATATAGCCAGGGGCACACTCCAACACTCAGACATCATTTACATATAGCCAGGGGCACGCTCCAACACTCAGACATCATTTACAGATAGCCAGGAACACACTCCAACACTCAGACATCATTTACAGATAGCCAGGGGCACGCTCCAACACTCAGACATCATTTACAGATAGCCAGGGGCACACTCCAACACTCAGACATCATTTACATATAGCCAGGGGCACACTCCAACACTCAGACATAATTTACAGATAGCCAGGGGCACACTCCAACACTCAGACATCATTTAAATATAGCCAGGGGCACGCTCCAACACTCAGACATAATTTACAGATAGCCAGGGGCACACTCCAACACTCAGACATAATTTACAGATAGCCAGGGGCACACTCCAACACTCAGACATCATTTATATATAGCCAGGGGCACACTCCAACACTCAGACATCATTTACAGATAGCCAGGGGCACGCTCCAACACTCAGACATCATTTACAGATAGCCAGGGGCACACTCCAACACTCAGACATCATTTACATATAGCCAGGAGCACACTCCAACACTCAGACATCATTTACAGATAGCCAGGAACACACTCCAACACTCAGACATCATTTACATATAGCCAGGAACACACTCCAACACTCAGACATCATTTACAGATAGCCAGGAACACACTCCAACACTCAGACATCATTTACATATAGCCAGGAGCACACTCCAACACTCAGACATCATTTACAGATAGCCAGGAACACACTCCAACACTCAGACATCATTTACAGATAGCCAGGAACACACTCCAACACTCAGACATCATTTACATATAGCCAGGAACACACTCCAACACTCAGACATCATTTACAGATAGCCAGGAACACACTCCAACACTCAGACATCATTTACAGATAGCCAGGAACACACTCCAACACTCAGACATCATTTACATATAGCCAGGAACACACTCCAACACTCAGACATCATTTACAGATAGCCAGGAAGACACTCCAACACTCAGATATCATTTACAGATAGCCAGGAACACACTCCAACACTCAGACATCATTTACATATAGCCAGGGGCACACTCCAACACTCAGACATCATTTACATATAGCCAGGGGCACACTCCAACACTCAGACATCATTTACATATAGCCAGGGACACACTCCAACACTCAGACATCATTTACATATAGCCAGGGGCACACTCCAACACTCAGACATCATTTACATATAGCCAGGGGCACGCTCCAACACTCAGACATCATTTACAGATAGCCAGGAACACACTCCAACACTCAGACATCATTTACAGATAGCCAGGGGCACGCTCCAACACTCAGACATCATTTACAGATAGCCAGGGGCACACTCCAACACTCAGACATCATTTACATATAGCCAGGGGCACACTCCAACACTCAGACATAATTTACAGATAGCCAGGGGCACACTCCAACACTCAGACATCATTTAAATATAGCCAGGGGCACGCTCCAACACTCAGACATAATTTACAGATAGCCAGGGGCACACTCCAACACTCAGACATAATTTACAGATAGCCAGGGGCACACTCCAACACTCAGACATCATTTATATATAGCCAGGGGCACACTCCAACACTCAGACATCATTTACAGATAGCCAGGGGCACACTCCAACACTCAGACATCATTTACAGATAGCCAGGGGCATGCTCCAACACTCAGACATCATTTACAGATAGCCAGGGGCACGCTCCAACACTCAGACATAATTTACAGATAGCCAGGGGCACGCTCCAACACTCAGACATCATTTACAGATAGCCAGGGGCACACTTCAACACTCAGACATCATTTACATATAGCCAGGGGCACACTCCAACACTCAGACATCATTTACAGATAGCAGGGGTGCGCTCCAACACTCAGACATCATTTACAAACAAAGAATGTTTGTTTAGTGAGTCCGCAAGATCAGAGGCAGTCAAGATGACCAGGGATAAGTGTGTGAATTGGACCATTTTCCTGTCCTGCTAAGCATTCAAAATGTAACAAGTACTTTTGGGTGTCAGGGAAAATGTATGGAGTAAAAAGTACATTCTTTTCTTTAGGAATGTAGTGAAGTAAAAGTAAAAGTTGTCGAAAATAGAAAGAGTAAAATAAAGTACAGATACCCCAAAAAACTACTTAAGTAGTACTTTAAAGTATTTTTACTTGAGAACTTTACACCACTGCTAAGTCATTACCATCATGGTACATATTTTTGAAGGTGTATTAAATTGCAATAGATATTGATGATTTATCCCGTATCTGAACCTTATATGCATGTTCTTAAGATTATTGTAAAATAAGATTTGGATTTGGTAAATACGTGTTTCTGAGTATCATCAAGGCGTATGGAGACATTAAGACATGACAATGATGAATACATATAGTTCAAACTAATAAATAGTCAAAAAAAATCATGAAGAAAAAAGTGAAAAAAGTGAAATGTTATAATATACATTAGGCACAATTTCTGTCATTTCCTTTTCAACAAAAATAGCACATTTCATGACGTGGTGGTAATGACATTTCCTCTCTGTACTTGGGGAAACCGATACAAATCTTTATATTGTTAAATAGTTTGGTCTCAGCCACTATTAGATCTTGTTTCCAGACAGAGTGAAGAACATATTCAGATGGATAAGAAGCAGTTACAAGAAGTTACGTTTTCAAAAACATTTAACATCCAAAAGTGCCCGTTTTTGTAAAATCAACCAAATATCGCTGGTTATATTCTGGTGACATGATGATGGACGCTTGACTGCAGATTGAAAAATAAACATTCTTGCTCTTATCCATAATATTCTCATCATGTAGACTAGCCTACCTGCACAGCCTACCAGTACTGTATCTGCCAGCTGTTGGCTAGAGCGTACGTGCCAAGAACACTTTTGTGACAAAACTATTGGTAAAGTTTAAAATGCAATGGAAACACATTAAACTTTTGATTTTTATTCGGTACATGAACATTTAAGCCAAAAAGTACATTTGTGTCCACTACATCATCACGCACTGATTTGTATCCTCAACAAGTCAGTTTGGTAGAAACACACCACTGGTGGAAAAATACGCATATTTTCTTTATGCGGATTTTAGAATATTCACATGAAAATCTGTTGTCAATTGGATGGAAACCTAGCTACAGATAAACAGGAATTGAGCATGCAATAGCTGAAATTAACTCCTATATTGGACCAACTGCCTTATTTTGAACTCAAGAATGATCCTTGTGGCTGTTTATATCCCCTCTGAATTACGCTCTCTTTCCCTTCATCACCCTCTCTCTCTCTCGCTCTCCCTCTCTCTCTCTCTCTCTCTCTCTCTCTCTCTCTCTCTCTCTCTCTCTCTCTCTCTCTCTCAGCCTACTGTCTCTCTTCACAGCCACTCTCTTTCTCTCTCTTTCTCTCTCTCTCTCTCTGCCTACTGTCCCTCTTCACAGCCACTCTCTCTCTCTCTCTCTCTCTCTCTCAGCCTACTGTCTCTCTTCACAGCCACTCTCTTTCTCTCTCTTTCTCTCTCTCTCTCTCTGCCTACTGTCCCTCTTCACAGCCACTCTCTCTCTCTCTCTCTCTCTCTCTCTCTCTCTCTCTCTCTCTCTCTCTCGCTCATTGTCAGTGAGCAGTTAATGGCCCTTCCTTAATGAAAAGAGAGAGTGGCAGAGAGATGTACTGAATACAACCTGCCATTCAGCCATGCCGTCTTTCAAATATTTGTTAGTTCCCCTTTGTTTGCTAAACTTTCGCTGGAGCAAACTTTTGACAGTGATTTGTATGTGTGTTTGTGAGCTGTCTCTGATCCAATTATCTCCAAAGCGGTATCGGGAGAGAAGGCTTCAATAAAGGAGGAATCTGCTGATACACTGACATTAATTAAAAGCTCATTTGGTGTGACCTCTGAAAGCCTCTCTAATTAATACAGAAGCAGAAGCAACATAACGCTGTTTCAAATTGCCTGATAATTAGGCTCCTGCACTTCCTGGTGGAGTTCTCAGCAGGTGTGCTGGTGACATGCTCACATAGTCCACAGTCCCACAATGCACTCCTTTGAGTTTATGGCCCAGGAAGAATAAAAAGGCAGATGAAATCCTCAGAGGTTAAAACAATGGGCGTACTGATGACAAAACAATGCAGATATTTCAGAAATGTACTGCAGTCATTTTCTTTACACTGCTTTGTTATACAGGATTTCTAGGCCCAAGAATGATAATAGCATTCATACACACAGTTCTTAGACCATTTTAACCAGTTTGCTCACTACTATTTATTCTAGTATAAAAATGAGAAAGCAACACAAAAGGACGATGTGTAGTTGTGTTGTCTACATGTCTTCATTTTGTGTGTGTGCATGTGGTGAGGTTGAAGGGGACATTGTGAGTTAATAGCTATTACCAGAGGGTTATCTCTTCTTCCGCCTCCTTCCTCAAACTCAGGGTGAATATATCAAGCCTGTGCATGTCAAGTGCTATTGCCGTCAAACGTGTTTGACTGCAGCGTGCAATTGGAGGAGAGTGTATACGGAGCGCCCTGGAAAAGTGGCCTGTCACCTGTGATTTTGTCGATGTGATAAAGCATGACGGTAATCAGGAGATGAAGGCTGCAGAAGCGATACTGAAGCAGTGAAGCACACACACTCACACAACAAGGCGATGAAGTTTGGCATCCTGGCTTGTGTGGAGATCTCCCCTGCTGCTTAACACTTCTTGATGCAAGCAGGCATGGCAATCAGAGCGCATGTGGGTTTGCTTGTTTTCTGTGTGTATGTGTGTACCTGAGTGAACATGATGATAATAATTGGGTGTGTGGGAGGGTGTGTGGGTGGGTGTGGGGGTGTATGTGTGCTTGTGGAAGTGTTAGTGTGTTTGTTCAGGTGAATGTGTTTCTGGTTGGTGGGTGGGGAAGGTGTTTGAGAATGGGAATAGGCTTGTTTGTACGTATACAAGTTTGTCTGCTGATTGTTTGTTGAAAAAGTGTCAACTAATCTGGAGATAGTGTTGATTGGTTTTCCATCAGTAACCTACTACACAGGTACATTAGCCCTAATGTGCCTGAAAACCATGGCAAGGCTGGATCTGACAATGTCTGGGACATGATTACATTCAACTGATCTACCACTAAACTAGTTATAGATGTTACCCGTATATAATCTAACAACATCAATTTCCTTTGCAGTACTAACGGTAGTCTATAAATGTTGAATAGCTGTTTACAGGTTTCACATCAAATTTAAAATGATTTTCCCCTTTCAAAATGGTGCACAGTGTGTATACAGAGAGGGACTGCACTGAGTAATATGTTCACATTTGTGTGTGTGTGAGTGTGTGTGTGTGTGCCTCTGTGTGTATGTGTGATGACTCGCTATCTGTGAGATCAGAGTGCACCACCTCTCCTAAATGAGCACATTACTTACATCCACTGGATATTTCAAACACTTCCAGTTGTAAA
Source organism: Salmo salar (assembly GCF_965601325.2). Classification (NCBI taxonomy): domain Eukaryota; kingdom Metazoa; phylum Chordata; class Actinopteri; order Salmoniformes; family Salmonidae; genus Salmo; species Salmo salar. Next base: position 80,716,189 of record NC_138302.1, on the reverse strand, counting down.
ATTCTCCATTACCTGGGTCAGCCAAGGGCAATGGGAGACGAATAAGTACCTATCCTTTTCCAAAGGCTCGGCCCCACCAATAATTCCCTCCTGCTGAGATGTCTGTCAGCACTCTGATTGCCTTTTTATAAAGCCTCATTCACACAGACAAGTCGGGTTTTTTTTCTCAAGGAGCCATTTTCCCCAGCATGTCAGATATTGGGATATTAATGAATGCACAATGACAGTCCTTAGGAACGAGACGGCCGTCCTGCCACCGTGAATTTACCTGCAGGTCCTCCGCCAGAAAAAAAGTCAGACTGTAAAAACAAATAGGCGGAGGTCAGAATCTCATCCCCTCCCAGAGATTAAAAACTCATCTCTCAAAGCAGAGCTGCTTTATTGAGGCTGATTCTGTGGGCTCTACATGCAAATGGAGGTGTGATTAGACTGGGTGTTAGCTTGGCGGAGCAGCAGTGGGGTGAGGACACCGTGTCCCTCTGTCCAATTACCACTGTCTGTATTACAGCAGGGACCCAGCGGCCCTGTTCACACGCATCATTAAGGGACAGAGCTCTTCTTGACAAACACACACACACACACACACACACACACACACACACACACACACACACACACACACACACACACACACACACACACACACACACACACTGGAACAGTCTTTGGAAGCAAAGTGCAGTGTAATGCCACAGATCCCCTTTAACAACAACCACTATTAACTTTGGTAGTTATAGATACAGCCTCCAGGATACTGTTCAGATTCCATCCATGAACCATCAAAGAGGGTTACAGAGTGTTTAACCACTAAAGTATGGCCTTTCTAAGAACCTTGGAAACCTTGGTATTATTAATCTGGTGGATCACAAGAACATGTAAAATGTAGGAATAGAGGATTTGGAATCGTTAATTCTCTATGGTGGGAAAATACAGTATAAACTCAGTGGGATTCCAGCAGTTAAGTTCCTACCATTGTGTCAGCTTCACATGGGGCCATTCTGTAGTTCTTATGAATGGATCAGAGGGCTCCTCCACTGTTGACATCAATAAGTCATAAGCCTAATATTATCAAGTTCATCTCTCTGATATTACTGTGGTAGGTCCTGTATATTAGCTAGCTGGTTTAGAGGGTGTGCAATAGTTCTGGGTGATCTGTTACATACCGTTTGACTGACCATAGATGAGAATTAACTTCTCTTTGAAAGGAAAATGTGTGATGTGATGTTATAATGAGCAGAAATGTGTATGATTTCACAAATCATTAAAAAGTGGCGCCTGATGCCTTTTTCATGAAGGGGGGCCTAGCAGAAAGGCCTGGGGAAGGTGGGATGTAATATTCATACAGGGTCGTTTCCGCATTAACCTTAAATTATGCAAGCTAATGCAGTTCAAACTCAAGTTTATAAAAGAGCATCTTATAAAAAAATTATCTCCCCGCAATCGTTTCAAGTTGACGAGCGATGTCTGAGGGCCATGTGTGCTTTTCATCTGGACTGGATTCACTATGAGTTTTCTCTTTAATGAGCCTGGTTTCTGTGGGAAGGTCAGGACCGTGTGCCAGAACCATACCAGCTGACATGTATTCAGTGTGTATCCTTCCTCACCATGTTATTGAGACACAGCGCTGACACAAGGTCAGGGAAAACAAACTCCTAGCTCCCAACACATACACACACATACACAAACCACACACATACACAATCACACACACTTCCTCCTTCCCTTCCACCCAACCCCTCACTGGAGACTACAGTTACCTGACTGTGATTAGGACACGCCATCCTCCTGGCCTGCAAGGCTATGTCTTTTACTAAGGTATGAATATTTATCTCATATCCCCTATCCATGTCTCTATCTGGATCAATAAGGATTAGTATTTCACACCAAATCAAATGTTACCCTCAGGGGGTTGATGAAGATGCTGCCTGAACCTGCAGACATTTATAGGAAGTTTATATTTAATCGAATTCATACACTACATGAACAAAAGTATGTGGACACCTGCTCATCAAACATCTCATTCCAAAATCATGGGCATTAATATGGAGTTCATCCCCCCTTTGCTGCTATTTACTCTTCTGGGAAGGCTTTCCACTATATGTTGGAACATTGCTGCGGGGACTTGCTTCCATTCAGCCACAAGAGCATTTGTGAGGTTGGGCACTGATGTTGGGCAATTAGGCCTGGCTCGCAGTAGGCGTTCCAATTCATCCCAAAGGTGTTCGATAGGGTTGAGGTCAGGGCTCTGTGCAGGCCAGTCAAGTTCTTCCACAACGATCTCGAGAAACCATTTCTGTATGGACCTCACTTTGTGCACGGGAGCATTGTCATGCTGAAACAGGAAAGGGTCTTCCCCAAACTGTTGCCACAAAGTTGAAGCACAGAATCATCTAGAATGTCATTGTATGCTGTAACTTTAAGATTTCCCTTCACTGGAACTAAGGGGCCTAGCCTGAACCATGAAAAACAGCCCCAGACCATTATTCCTCCTCCAGCAAACTTTACAGTTGGCACTATGTATTCACGCAGGTAGCATACTCCAGGCATTTGCCAAACCCAGATTTGTCCGTCGGACTGCCAGATGGTGAAGCATGATTACTCACTCCAGAGAACGCATTTCCACTTCTCCAGAGTCCAATGGCGGCGAGCTTTACACCACTCCAGCCGACGCTTGGCATTGCGCATGCTGATCTTAGGCTTGTGTAAGGCTGCTCAGCCATGGAAACACATTTCATGAAGCTCCCGATGAACAGTTCTTGTGCTGACGTTGCTTCCAGAGGCAGTTTGGAACTCGGTAGTGAGTGTTGCAACCGAGGACAGATCATTTTTACGCGCTACACGCTTCAGCACTCGGCGGTTCCATTCTGTGAGCTTGCGTGGCTTACCACTTCGTGGCTGAGCCGCTGTTGCCCCTAGACGTTTTCACTTCACAATAACAGCACTTACAGTTGACTGAGGCAGCTCTAGCAGGGAAGAAATTTGACGTATTGACTTGTTGGAACAGTGGCATCCTATGTCGGTCCCACGATAACAGTTACTGAGCTCTTCAGTAAGGTCATTCTACTGCTTATGTTTGTCTCTGGCTGTGTGCTCGATTTTAAACACCTGTCAGCAATGGGTGTGGCTGAAATAGCCGAATCCACTCATTTGAAGGGGTGTCCACATACTTTTGTATATATAGTGCATCTATTATGATCTGTGTGGAGTATTGGAAACATCTGACCAATCCAAACTAACAGCCTATAGATGAAGACTGACAGGCATGGTTATTTACAATAAAACTCCTTAGTTACGTTTTTTTTATTCCATAGTTGTTTTTGAGTTACTGTCATATTCTCAGTCTGTGTTGCTGTGCGAAGGGGGCCTTTTTGTGACATATGATGGAAAAGCTTGATAAGGTTATGCTGTAGTTGATGTTCCCAATGAATTTTTTCCCTGTACTATAACTTACAAATTGTCCTTGAACGATACGCTATGGGCACATTGTCAGAGTGAATAGACCTTTAGAGTTCACAACAGTGTATGAAAGAGAACCCATCATTTGTCTTTAGACCTATACCCTGGAAAGGCTTGACATGTGTTGCCATTATCCAAGACTTTTATGAGTCATTCCTAACAGCTCAACAGAGAATCAAAAGATTATATTACAGAATTCAAACCCCTCTACTCAAGCAGTGAAACAGCTGTCAATTTGCCTCCTTGGTAGAGCAGGTAAGTTGTTGGGTGAGTTTGACTCCCACCTGTCATCCCACCTGGATTCATTGTCCTTGAACCATCCTTTAGGGAAGAGCTGCCTGGGCTGGGCTGCAAACTCCATGTAAGACACTGCTCAGCACATAATGACACCGACGAGCCTCGTTCTGCAGCTGCTGGAGCATTCTGTGGGTGTGAAGTATGTGTGAGCATTAACCCCCTCTCCTCCCCTCTCCTTCCCTCGCCTCCCTCCTTTCCCTCTCCTCCCCTCGCCTCCCTCCTTTCCCTCTCCTCCCCTCTCCTCCCCTCTCCTCCCCTCTCCTCCCTCCTTTCCCTCTCCTCCACTCTCCTCCATCCCCTCTCCTCCCCTCTCCTCCCCTCTCCTCCCTCCTTTCCCTCTCCTCCACTCTCCTCCATCCCCTCTCCTCCCCTCTCCTCCCTCCTTTCCCTCTCCTCCACTCTCCTTCATCCCCTCTCCTCCCCTCTCCTCCCCTCTCCTCCCTCCTTTCCCTCTCCTCCACTCTCCTCCATCCCCTCTCTTCCCCTCTCCTCCCCTCTCCTCCCCTCGCCTCCCTCCTTTCCCTCTCCTCCACTCTCCTTCATCCCCTCTCCTCCCCTCTCCTCCCTCCTTTCCCTCTCCTCCACTCTCCTCCATCCCCTCTCCTCCCCTCTCCTCCCTCCTTTCCCTCTCCTCCACTCTCCTTCATCCCCTCTCCTCCCCTCTCCTCCCCTCTCCTCCCTCCTTTCCGTCTCCTCCACTCTCCTTCATCCCCTCTCCTCCCCTCTCCTCCCTCCTTTCCCTCTCCTCCACTCTCCTCCATCCCCTCTACTCCCTCCTTTCCCTCTCCTCCACTCTCCTCCATCCCCTCTCCTCCCCTCTCTCCACTCCTCAGCGCTGCAGATGACATTTCATAAGATATTTATAAAAAACAATCTCTAAACAGCGTAATTAGAGGCAGGAATTAATGTCGGACTAATCCTAGGGCTCCTTTTTGCCGTCGTCCTCCATGTGTTACAGGAGCCCACACATTCGCCCGGGCGCCGCTCGCTCAGCCAATTACCTCTCTGCCAGGTTTTGTCATTTAAAATGCCCTACTCAAACCCGGTCTTCGAGTGCATGCTGGGTTCCTTATCCCTCTTCCCTTTGACGTGTCATCAGCATAATACCACTACTGTAGTACATAGAGCAGCAACCAACGGCTGCATGGAAACAAAATGACTGTCGTCACTGTAACACCTACTACATTCCTGCTGAATGGACTGTAGAATAGCTGTCTGCACATTATTGCATTTCAGGTTATTAATTACTTTCCAATTGCTTAAACAAATATGGGACATTAAGTGACTAATTTCCCAGCTAACTGTGAGCAGATGGAAAGTGCTGTGCTGGATAGTGAGTAGGCTACCTGGGTCTAACAGAGGAGAAAGTAGAAGCTGAGTGATAACATGCACTATTACCCACTGCACTGCCTCTCTTCACGGCTGCAACACCTGTGGCATGTACTCATACTGCAGGTTTCACATTAGGGGGCTATTGAACCTGATATTAGTGGAGCAGGACTTGCATATGTTTCATATGACCCTCTGGATGAGCTTGTATCCATTTATTATTCATTTATTATAATTAGATATGGAAAGTCAGGTTTTTAAAATGTACTCTGTGACACCACTTGATAGCAGTGTAATGGTTTGGAGTGTTTTTCTTCCTGTATGAGAGTGATGTATGTATGTGCAGAGTGATATTGAGGGTGACATGTAATACGTCTTGTCACATAATTATTGTGTGTCACGCCCTCATGCCAGTTTTCACACAGCTCTCCTAATATTGCAACATGGTTCACATTTGCTGGTGAAATGCTCTGTCTTGACTCTCCCCCTCTAAAGTCAAGATGGGAGGTGTGTGTGTGTGTGTGTGTGTGTGTGTGTGTGTGTGTGTGTGTGTGTGTGTGTGTGTGTGTGTGTGTGTGTGTGTGTGTGTGTGTGTGTGTGTGTGTGTGTGTGTGTGTGTGTGTGTGTGTGTGTGTGTGTGTGTGTGTGTACGTGTACGTGCGTACGTACGTGCGTGCGTGAGTGTGTGTGTGTGTTTGGATGAGGTAGAGGGGAGACAAACTTCTCTGTCACCATGAGAACCCTGATGGGAAATATCTCCCTAATTAAGATGCATGAATAATTCAATCCATCCAATGCTAATTAGTATTCCATCAGCCAGTGTGGAGATGACAGCCTGTCAGAGCTCCACTCCATTTGGTGTAGGCTGGGGCCACAAGTTAAGGAATGCACACACCTTGAGGCTAGGTTGATGAACTATATTCTCAAACAAGCCATATGTATCAAATCTAGATCAGGAGTGTCGTAAAGGCAATATGTTTTCCTATAGGTAGTTAGCTTGCTAGATCAGATGAGTTAAGTGTTATTGGCTTTAATCTATTACTGTATGTGTTGACTAGAGAGTAGAAGAATGAGATGTATCTAAATATGAAATATTTCAGGGGTTTTCAGCTAAACTGGACCTGTTTATTTTTATTTCATATCCTTAAAGGGACAGAATAATTATAATAAGGTACAAACATGCTATAAATGCATAATTTGCCAGCACTGTGGTGCTGTACTTAAAGAGATTCCTCCATGGAGATATTACATGTTAATAAATGCAATAACAAGGTCTTTAGAAGGGAATTAAGTGCTGATAAATCACCAAGGTTAACAAGGCTCTGGCTTATAATTACTGTTGGGCCAAATAACTGGTCTTCTTTATTTCCTACCATTACGTTACTCCTGGTGGAATGGCATGTCTATGATCATTATACTGTCTGCACATTGCTGGGACTATTAGCAGCCTTTTAGAAATTGTGAATCCTAGATGAATCAAATATTTCATTTTCTGTTGTATTTCCATACTCAGTCCTAGTGCTGTACTATTGCAGGATTAGCTGAAGTTATCATAAAGGAAAAATGATATCTCACACAAACGCACGCACGCACACACACACACACACACACACACACACACACACACACACACACACACACACACACACACACACACACACACACACACACACACACACACACACACACACACACACACACACACACACACACACACACACACACACACAGCGAGGTGCCTGGAGACTGACTTGGTGAGGTTTCTCCTCTCCTCTCTTCTCTTTGTGGTGGATTTAACCTTGGCTTTGGGGTAAACGCATGGGGAGTGTTCAGAGAGGACCTCAAACTATCAGCTGTGGTTTTCATGCAGTGCTCTGGTCCTCTGGGAATCACCACAAACACAACTATTGATCCACTGTCATACTCTCACACTTTCTCTCTCTGTGCACTGGCTAGGCATGGGTCTGGGGGATAGGGCTGGGTCTGGGGGATAGGGCTTTCTCTCTCTGTGCACTGGCTAGGCATGGGTCTGGGGGATAGGGATTTCTCTCTCTGTGCACTGGCTAGGCATGGGTCTGGGGGATAGGGCTGGGTCTGGGGGATAGGGCTGGGTCTGGGGGATAGTGCTGGGTCTGGGGGATAGGGCTGGGTCTGGGGGATAGGGCTTTCGCTCTCTGTGCACTGGCTAGGCATGGGTCTGGGGGATAGGGCTTTCTCTCTGTGCACTGGCTAGGCATGGGTCTGGGGGATAGGGCTGGGTCTGGGGGATAGGGCTGGGTCTGGGGGATAGGGCTGGGTCTGGGGGATAGTGCTGGGTCTGGGGGATAGGGCTGGGTCTGGGGGATAGGGCTGGGTCTAGGGGATAGGGCTTTCACTCTCTGTGCACTGGCTAGGCATGGGTCTGGGGGATAGGGCTTTCTCTCTCTGTGCACTGGCTAGGCATGGGTCTGGGGGATAGGGCTGGGTCTGGGGGATAGGGCTGGGTCTGGGGGATAGGGCTGGGTCTGGGGGATAGGACTGGGTCTGGGGGATAGGGCTGGGTCTGGGGGATAGGACTGGGTCTGGGGGATAGGGCTAGGTCTGGGGGATAGGACTGGGTCTGGGGGATAGGACTGGGTCTGGGGGATAGGGCTGGGTCTGGGGGATAGGGCTGGGTTTGGGGGATAGGGCTGGGTCTGGGGGATAGGGCTGGGTCTGGGGGATAGGACTGGGTCTGGGGGATAGGGCTTTCTCTTTCTGTGCACTGGTTAGGCATGGGTCTGGGGGATAGGGCTTTCTCTCTCTGTGCACTGGCTAGGCATGGGTCTGGGGGATAGGGCTGGGTCTGGGGGATAGGGCTTTCTCTCTCTGTGCACTGGCTAGGCATGGGTCTGGGGGATAGGGCTGGGTCTGGGGGATAGGGCTGGGTCTGGGGGATAGGGCTGGGTATGGGGAATAGGGCTGGGTCTGGGGGATAGGGCTGGGTCTGGGGGATAGGGCTGGGTCTGGGGGATAGGGCTGGGTCTGGGGGATAGGGCTGGGTCTGGGGGATAGGACTGGGTCTGGGGGATAGGGCTGGGTCTGGGGGATAGGACTGGGTCTGGGGGATAGGGCTGGGTCTGGGGGATAGGACTGGGTCTGGGGGATAGGGCTAGGTCTGGGGGATAGGACTGGGTCTGGGGGATAGGACTGGGTCTGGGGGATAGGGCTGGGTCTGGGGGATAGGGCTGGGTTTGGGGGATAGGGCTGGGTCTGGGGGATAGGGCTAGGTCTGGGGGATAGGACTGGGTCTGGGGGATAGGACTGGGTCTGGGGGATAGGGCTGGGTCTGGGGGATAGGGCTAGGTCTGGGGGATAGGACTGGGTCTGGGGGATAGGACTGGGTCTGGGGGATAGGACTGGGTCTGGGGGATAGGGCTGGGTCTGGGGGATAGGGCTAGGTCTGGGGGATAGGACTGGGTCTGGGGGATAGGACTGGGTCTGGGGGATAGGGCTGGGTCTGGGGGATAGGGCTGGGTTTGGGGGATAGGGCTGGGGCGCGTGCTAATAATACTTTTTGGTGGTCATGGACCCCTTGTTGTGGTATTGGGATATTGATGGTATGTATGTTTCATGTGCGCTTGAGGTTTTGTGTTTGGTATATTTTAGTGCTGTAGGCTTTACTGAACGCCGATATGGTGTTCTTCTTTACTACTTATGGTATGAATTAATATCACGTTGATATCACATTCTGTTTGATTCATAATTCAATGTTTGCATTATGGTATGCAGTATGTACACTATGTGTAGGTTAGATGGGTTAGTGTATGCATTGTGTTCTATGATATTTAGGCTGTGTGAGTTAAGTCTGTGGACTGCTTACTATGTGGCCTCATCAGAGTCTTTGGGGCCATGCTCTGGTGCCATTATAGGCATCACCTTTTATGCACATCTCTAGAGAGAGAGGGGGGATAGGAAAAGAGAGATAGAGGGGGAGAAGGAGAGAGGGGGGTTATGATGAATCATTACCAGTAATATGTGCTATGAATAAATAGCAGGCCATTTCCACATCATAAATATTATCCTGGTGTAATCTGCTCTCTCCAAGGTGGGACCAGATTTTTGTGCCCTGGGGGTTTAGGAAGGAGAAGGAGGGTTTACCCAGGAGGGGGCCAAGGGCAGCTTAATACCTGAAGCAGTGACTAGATCTGTCCTGGTCCCTATGGGTAGATTTGCTATAGATGCCAGGCTGAACATCATTAATCATTCTCTGCCTGATGGCTCTCCTTTCCCCTTCCTACCCTTCTACCTGCCTGGAGGGAGCATGTGGATCCATCCTGCTTCTCTACTGCAGTGTTCCCCAACTCTGGTCCTCGAGTACCCTCCAAGCCCCAGACAAAAACACCTGATTCAACTTGTCAAGGTCTTGATGATTAGTTGACAAGTAGAATCAGGTGTTCTTGTCAGGTGCCACAACAAAAATATGTACTGTTGGGGATACTCGAGGACCGGAGTTGGGAAACACTGCTCTACTGTATAAACATGTGCGCACACGCACACACATAAACACAAACACACACACACACAATACTATTTGTTCATGCCAAGCTATACACACATAGTTTACCAACCTGTCTATACCTACCTATTAGCTATGCTGCCAAGCTCAACATACAGTACTGTGACATCCTTTAGTCAATTGTCATACAGACTCAAGCAAAAGTGAAAGTCACCCAGTAAAATACTACTTGAGTAAAAGTATTTAGTTTGAATATATATTTGAGTATCAAAAGTAAATGTAATTACTAAAATATACTTAAGTATCTAAAGTTAAAGTTAAAGTATAAATAATTTAAAATTCCTTATATTAAGCAAACC